>NC_133618.1:6353761-6478761 GCF_048593235.1 Sminthopsis crassicaudata | reverse complement strand
TGTCTGAAATCATGTTTGCTTTTCTTTAACTTCAGATGAAGAATATTAAATTCTACTCCAGCCCCTTATTTTAATTCTGTACGTATGTTTCTGTTTCAACTGTGTCTCTTGTAAATGATATATTGTTGTTCCTAATCCATTCTACTATCTACTTCCATTTTCTGGGTGAGTTCATCTATTCATAGTCACAGTTATGATTACCATTTTCTTTTGTTTCATCTTTTTTTTTTAATGCTGATCTTCCTCAAAAGTAAATTTTTCTTCTAGTCATTGCCTCCCTTAATTGACCCTCTTTTTTTTTTTTTAAATAACCTCACCCCTTTCTTTTATCTCCTTCCTTATTTGTCTAATTGGTAAACTAGATTTCTATATACATCAGAATGTGTATATAGATTCTTCCCTTTTTGAACCAGTTACAATGACTGTGAGATTCATGTGTTGCTTGCTACCCCCATTCCCTCTCCATTGTAAAAGCTTTCTCTTTTAAATGAGAAAATATTCTATCTTTTTATTCCCCCTTCTCCCAATGTGTCCCTTTTTCTCACTCTTTCATTTTTTTTAATATCACACCTATGCTCCTGTATATTTAGTCTCTTTCCGATTGCTTTAATAATGATAAAGTTCTTAAGAGTAACATGTATAATCTTCTCATATAGAAATGTAAACCAGTTCTTTATGATTATTCCTTCATTACTCTACCTTTTTATTCTTCTGTTGAGTCTGTGTTTGAATGTCAAATTTTCTATTTCCAAAAGCCTTTTATTTCATTAAATATGTTTTTTCCCTTCTGAAGGATTATACACAGTTTTGCTGGATATACTACTTTTGGTTGTAATCATAGCTCCTTTTCCTTGTGGAATATCATACCCTAAGCTCTTCACTTTTTTATGTGAAAGTAGCTAAATCTTCTGTTATCTTTACTGTGTTTCAGGGAGATTTGAATTCTTTTTCTTTCTGGTTGTTTGACTTCTTTTCTCTTTGACTTTGGAACTTTGGAATTTGGCTTAATATTTTGTTTTCATTTTGGGGTCTCTTTTAGGAGGTGATTAGTAGATTGTTTCAAGTTCTATTTAACCCTTTGGTCAGTTTTTCTTGAGATGTCTTGAAATATGATGACTAGGATCTTTCTTTGATCATATCATTTTGGTAGTCCAATATTTCTTAAATTATCTTTCTTTGATTTGTTTTCTAGATCAGTTTTTTTAAAATGAGATATTTCACTTTTTCTTCTATGTTTTCACTTTTGACTGCTTTATTATTTTTAAAAAATCTCATACAATCTAATGTATAATGAAAGCTAATGCTTTCACTTGTCCAATTCTAATTTTAATATTTTCTTCAGTAAGCTTTTGTGAATCCTTTTCCATTTGATGTATTCTGTTTTTAAGGAGTTCTTTTCTTCAGTGAATTTTGGTACTTTTTTACCCTTAGTCCAATTCTGCTATTTTCTTCAGTATTTTTGTGCCTCTGTGACCAAACTGGTAATTATTTTTTTTTCATAATTTTCTTTCATCATTCTCATTTCTTTCCCCATTTTCCCTCCTTGTATTCTTGTCTTAGAAAAACAAACAAACAAAAAACCTCTTCTAGGAATTCTTCTTCAGCTTGAGTCTAATTAGAATTTTTCTTTGAGGTTTTGTATCCTTTTTACATTGTTGTCTTCTTCTGAGTTTATGACAATCTTTTCTGCCATTATTTTAACTTTTTATGGTCATTTTTTTGTTTGTTTTCCAGCTTATTTTCTGATTTTGAACTTTATGTTAAAGCTGGACTATATTCACTTGGGAATGGGGAAACCTGTCCTAAATTTTTTATGCTGCTGCTTTAAGAGCTAGTTCTGGGGCTTTGAAATTTTGGTGCTTCTAACTTGGTGTGATCCTGGTACAGGCAGAGTTGCTGTTCTCCTACTCTGTGCTTTAGTGTTTACCCTGAACGTGGCCCTGGTCCCCTGCTACCACAAGTACTCAGCTCTCTTTTCTTGGAGTTGCAACCAGGGCTTCTTCTTTTTTATGATCAACCCCCAGCACTCCTCTCTTCCCTGGAAATGCAACCCCAAACTGTATATGAATAGTGAAAATGCCAATCAGTGCCAACTGCAGCCAATATTATCAGTGGCTCTCTAACAATCTCTTTCTGACTATTATCATCTCTGGGTTGAGAGCTCCTGAAGCTGTTGCTATAATGGTTACTGCTTGTGCATGTGTGGACTCCTGACAGACTCTCACCCAAGTATCACAGATTTTTCATGCTGATCTCTTAAATTTTCTTACAAGAGAAAAACATTTCCCTTGGCATTTTGTTGGCATTGCTACTACAAAAAATTGCATTTGTGATGTTATTTTAAAGTTGTATGGAGGGGAATGTGAATTCAGCTGGCTTGCCACTTCTAATTCACCATCTTGGCTCCACACCCAAATTAGATTTTATTGACTATTACTATTGTAATACAGGGCTTCCCTTATCTAATATTTTAGCAGAGTACTCTTAAGACAATAATGTTGTATATTAATAAAAATCAGTGTTACATTATTGCAACAACAGACACATTTAGAGACATTTTAGCAGGGTATTCTTAAGACAATGATGTTGAATATTAGTAAAATTCAGTGTTACATTATTGCAACAACAAACACATTTAGAGACATTTTAGCAGGGTACTCTTAAGACAATGATGTTGAATATTAATAAAATTAAGTGTTACATTATTGCAACAACAAATACATTTAGAGACATTTTAGCAAGGTACTCTTAAGACAATGATGTTGAATATTAGTAAAATTCAGTGTTATATTATTGCAACAACAGATACATTTAGAGACATTTTAGCAAGGTACTCTTAAGACAATGATGATGAATATTAGTAAAAATCAGTGTTACATTATTGCAACAACAAACACATTTAGAGACATTTTAGCAGGGTACTCTTAAGACAATGATGTTGAATATTAGTAAAAATCAGTGTTACATTATTGCAACAATAGACACATTTAGAGGAACATCTCAGATCATGGCAGAGGCAATAGATACCAACAAAGTAGCTGACTGAGAATACAGAAGGTAAATAGAGCAATTTAGAAAAGGTAAACTCTTGCTCAAAGAAGCAGAAAATCTGGCAACCAAAAGGGAGGCCTGAACCCATTCTGCCACTGGTAAAGTTGGGATCGAGTCAAGCTAGGATACATTGGACAGAAGAGCAACATTTTATCCATGGTACAATAAGTACTTGTAAGAAGCAGGAGGGATCCCAGGATTAGCACTGGAAGTGCTCAGACATCATCATTCTCATTTTATAGAACAGGAAATGGAGTCACACAGAAAGATTAAATGATTTGATGGAGATGGAACAGGGAATAAGCAACTAGAGCAGAATCAAAACCCCAGAACCAGCCTCTTTTCCAGTACATCTCACTGACCAAGTGATAAATGTGCTATCAGGAAACTCTTGAGTCTGAAATCTGCCTCTGATACTTACTGTGTAATTAGACCCAGGAATCTAGCCTAAGACTTAGTTTCCTTATATGCAAAATGGAGAGGATAATAATATCTGAAATATCTACCCAGGGGAAGTCATGAGCCATATTAATGAGATATCATTATGCAGATTTGTAAGTGCAATTGGGTGGAGTTAGGGATGCTTCTGCTTTTTTAGAATATGATGAGTCCAGATCAAACCCTCAGATCTTAGAATGTCAGAGGTGGGAGTGGAGATCTTCCCAAGTTAGAGATGGAAGAGTCTTTAGAACAAAAAAAAAAAAATGTCAGAGCTGCAAGGAAGTTGAGTCTATAAGACAAAAGGACTAGGGCCACCCTTTCTGCTGTCATCTATAGTTATTGTAATTTGAGTCTTCCTGACCCCATTTAGGTTTTTTTGTTTGTTTGTTTGTTTTTGTTTGTTTGTTTGTTTTTTGTTGTTTGTTTTTGTTTTGGCGAAGATGCTGGAGTAATTTGCCATTTCCTTCTTCAGCTCATTTTACAGATGAAAAAACTGAGGCAAGCAGGGTGAAGTGACTCATTCAGGGTCACAAAGCTAGTAAGTTTCTGAGGCTGGATTTGGATGCAGGGAGAGGAGTCTTCCTGACTCCTGACTTCCCAAGTCTATCCACTGCAGCACCACCTAACTGCCCTAGTCATAGGGGGATCCTTATAACCTAGAAAAAGAACATGGCAAAGTTGACAGAGACCTTAGAACCCAGAGGAAAGAATTTCACTCCTGGAAGGAAACTTAGAAATTATCTCATCCGTATTTTTTATAGAAAAGAAAATCACGGCTCATTTTTATAGAAAAGAAAATCACGGCTCAGAGAAGAGTGGGGGCTTCTCCAGTGTCCCACAGCAAAGTAATACCAAGGCCGAGACTGGGGCAAGGTCTCAGCTCCCAGTCGGCTCCCATTTCCAGGGCTTCTCCCTCATCGAAGAGCTCAGCCTTAGCGGATTTCACACCTGGATGCTTCCTTGGCTGCTAAGTTAGCACCATTCTGGCAGCAGGTGAGGCATCTGCTCACATCCAGTTATTGTGTTTCCAGGCCCGGCCCTCAGCTGTGGAGCCTGTGCAGTGGTAATTAAAGCCCCGAGAAGTCTGCGTTGTCAGGAAACACAGAACGCCACCGTTTTCTTTGTCATCTCGGTATTTATAGGAAGACACTCAGCAGTGCATTTGCTCTGTTGTGACATGGAGAAAAGGGCACAAAGAGAGGCAGCCAATTTCCTCTTCCAAACATCCATTATCTGGATCATCACCAGAGATGGGAAAATAATCAATGAGAACGCTCCACTTGGGGCAACTAATTGAATGGGGAAAAGCACAGTCTCAGGATTTCACCACGGGAGGTGAAATATTATTAATTCAAGTAACAGGCAAAGCACCTTCTCCCCAAATCACTGATTTCAAGGGCTCTAAAAAGCACATTCACATTCACTGATTGGAAGAAAAAGTAAGAGCCATTTAAAAAAGAACTTTATTTCCCTAAGAGTTATTAGAATATAAGTTCCCAGAGGACAGGGACTGTGTTTCATTTGATTCATGTGGGGAATTGGGACTAGCCCCAAAATGCTGAAGTGCTGGGCCCACTTCCTTCTCTGCTAAGGCACCCCTCTGCCCTGGACTCAGGCGTACATCTAAGCAGCTTCCTTCCTGGCAGAGCCAAGACTCTCGTATGAGAAGGGCTAGAGTCTCCTTTCTCACAAATTTCTTGTAACTCTGAACCCCAGCAGCTGAGCAACAAGTTGGTGGAAACTAAAGTTTAAGCTCATGGTTAAGGTTTCCTTAAAGAGGCAATTCATTTATTATTTAAATATTTATTTATTTATTTATTTGTTTGTTTGTTTGTTTATTTATTTATTCATTCATTTATTTATTTATTTAGCTATCTATCTATCTATCTATTCATTTATTCATTCATTTATTCATTCATTCATTTATCTATCTATCTATCTATCTATCTATCTATCTATCTATTTATTTATTTATTTGTTTATCCTGAGGCTGGGGTTAAGTGACTCACCCAGGGTCACACAGCTAGGAAGTGTTAAGTGTCTGAGATCAGATTTGAACTCAGGTCCTCCTGACTTCAGGGCTAGTGCTCTATTCACTGTGCCACCTAGCTACCCCCTCAAAGAGGCAATTTGAAAAGGAACCATTATACAATATGAATAAGGTTTGAGAAAGATATTAATGTCCTAATCATAAAGGAAGTGTCTTGGATACTTGAAAGTATATATGATGACAGTATACAAATTAAGTTATAAATTTTATGACTTAAATTTTTTTAAATTAACTTTTTAAATTAATTTAAACTCTTTTGAGTTTGTTTTTATCTAATGACAAAATTAGTTATGAAATTTATAATCGAAAAATTATAAAACATAATTCTAAAAGTTATAATATTTATAACTTTAAAATGTTATAAAACTTCTAACTTAACTTACAACTTCTGGTATGATTTATCAGGAGGCTGAGTAGCCTCTTAGGAACATGAAGTTTGCCTGACTACTGATTTGGTATTTTACATTTCACCTCAGCTCTGTACTGTCCAAAAAAGCACCTGTAAAATGGCCGGGCTTTGGCTAATCCTCTTGTTGGTAGTTCTTCTCTCTAAAGCACTTGCTGGGTACCCCCTTTCTGATCTGCCACTCATTTCTGACTTGAAGGTAGGTATTCAAGACCTCTTCATGTCTTGGATTGATGTCTAAGTCAGTCAATTAACTCACAAGTCTTGTGATGTCATAGGTCCTCTTTGAGTTCCTTCAAATGTTCTCCATAGAGTATGAAATCAAGGTTCTCAAGGAAACCATCGTGGTCCTCCTTCTCTCAATGCTCTCTAGCTCAGATTTTCACTGTCTCTTCTTACAATCAATTAGTATTTTCCCTTTGCTCCTAAATCTTCTTTTTATGGTCAAATAAAACAACTCCACAGTTATCTCATCTACTTAATTTAAATTAATTTGATTTGAAGCACATTTATTAAGCCTTTATTTATGTTTCAGGCACTTTCCTAAGTAGTGAGGATAAAGAAACAAAAATACAGATAAACCCTGCTCTCTGGAAGTTTAAAGTCAATTTCTTTATGTCCTTCACAATTCTAACCAACTGTTTCTGGATGTTTATAAGTTCTTCCTGAAATACAGTTTACAGAACTAGACGTAAAAGTTTCAGGTTGGGTCACTGTGGGCCATAATTGATTATATAATGATATAACATTAATATTTCCATTTTATAGATCCCAGCTTAAACTGTGGCTCATGACTTCATATAGGGTCTTGTAACTGAATGTGGGAGTCAGGAAATTATGATTTGTTGTCAGCAACTGTTTGATTTATATATTTATTTTGTGTGCTTATATATCTGGGGCCACATAAAAATTCCTTGGGTGGAAAGGGGTTGTAAGCGTAAAAAGTTTAAGAAGCCCTGCTATAGCTGAAGGAACTGAGACTCAGTTAAATGATCAGGATATGCAATAGGTCAGCCCCCATCATTGGGCCACTTAGCTCCCTCCCTGTGTCCCAGTGGCATCTCTAACTCAACAAGCCCCACGCTCAAGCCATTATTACCTGCTCCTTCTGGCCCAGCCCCCAACACAGTCCTCAGTTTTCTCTGTCTCCTCTTCTAGGAGTTTCCATCTCACCAAGCCCAATATGAAAGACATTTCCAAAGCCCATTAGCATTATCTCCTATGCTGTATGTACAGATACTCCAGCTTTAGTGCCTCTGCCCGACTGTGTATTATAGTCTGGAGAATCATTATTGTTCAGTCATTTCACGATGACTGACTCATCTGGGATTTTCTTGGCAAAGACTGGAGTAGTTTGCCATTTCCTTCCCAAGGTCATTGTGTAGATGTGGAAACCGAGGCAAATAGGTTTAAATGACTTGCCCAAGGTCATATAAGTAGTGAGTGTCTGAGGCCAGATTCGAACTCAGGAAAATGAATATTCCTGATTCCAAGCTTATTGCTCTCTCTACAGAGCTACCTCGCCTCCCTATAGATTGGAGTATCAACATCCTTTATTTCCTTCCCACTCTCCATCCTCACCTCACGTGGATGTATCTCCTAACTCTTACCAGTGATTATTGATTAACTTCAGGATGCTCTGAGATTTTCAGGGAATTTACATAAGCAGCACTGTATTGCTGCCACAGGGGCTTCTGGGAGATTTGGGAGCCTATAAAACAATCCTTTTTTTTTTTTTTCATTTGGAATCTGTTCTGAGTAAGCTCTACAACCATGATATACCTTGGCAGAACCTTCCTATTCCTTCTGGTTTTCATCTTCCTTGGTTTTTGTAATCGGAAAGTTGTTAAACAAGTCTGTTTTTACATCTTTTAATGAACCTTGTATGATTTTGGCACCTAAAGTAGCCACATGTGGTTGGAAGAGGCATTCCAAGGCCCTCTTTGGCCCTACTGAATTTGTAGGGCACTCGGCTTTCTCAGCAATTGTTGCGACTGTTTACAAACATAAGGCCCTCTGAGGAAAAGTTTCTGAAATTCTGCCTGCTCCATCCTCATCCCTTCATCTGGATGCCATTGATGGTACTTTGTTCCCATGAAGACTCTGTAGAGGTGGGAAGGGCATGTGGTTCAGTAATCATTGTGCTTCCTTTGTTGTTGTGGTAAATCACCAGGCATCTGTTAGGAGCTTTCCGTGTGCCAGGCACTGTGCTCAAAACTCCATGTTTGAAGAAAGGCAAAAACATGATTCATGCCCTTAAGGAGTTCCCATTTTAATGCAGAATAATGTATAAATAACTAGGAACATACAGGATACAGAAAGATCACAAAAAAGTCATCTCAGAGAGTGAGCCACTGACTTGAGGGCTGAGAAAAGCCTTCTGCCGAACGTGGGATTTGATCTGCCTTTAGAGGAAAGCTAAGGAAATTAGGAGGTATAGATGAGGATGGAGGACATGTCAGTCATAAGGTACAGCCATTACAAAGGCATGGAGGTGGGAAAGAAGTTGTTGTGTTTAATAAACACCAAATAAGTTAGTGTTGTCAAACCACATAGTGTAGAGAAAAGCATAAAACAGAATATGACAGGAGCAAGAGAAGGGTCCAGTTTTGGGAGAAGTTAGGTCTTTATAAAGTATTCTTAAGACAATAGTGAATGACTGAAATGGATTGAGCAGAAGAGCAGATCCAAGCTTTAGGAAAATCACTTTGACAGCTGAGTAAAAGAAAGATTCAAATAGGAAAAAGCAGGAATAGATGTCAATTAGGTCATTGAAATGGTCCAGGTGAGAGGTGAGGAAGCCCTGAGTTCAGGGATGGCTTGTAGAAGTAGTGGGAACAAGATGCCAGTGATGTAATGGACATGTAGGTAAGTCAAGAAGGAATCAAGAATGACACTTATCATGTGAGCTTGGTGACTGGGAAGATGTTGGGGCTTTTAACATTAAAAGAGAAGTGAAGAAGGAATAATTGAGGGAAAAGGTAGTTTGGACATGGGACATTTAGTTTACAACATCCAAAAAATAGTTATATCTGGAATAGAGCACAGGAGAGAGATTAGAACTTATATACAGATTTGTATAAGATGATAATCAAACCCATAGAGGCTAATGATAGCAAGTGAGATAATGTAGAAGGAAAAGAGAAGTGGGTCTGGATGGAGTCTAAGGGGCATCCATGATTAGGAGGTTAAAGAACCAGTAAGAGAGACAGAGAACCAACCAGACATCAGGGGAACCAGAAAGTTGTGTCACAACAACCTAAAAGAGGAAAAAATATCCAGGGGAAAAGTTACCAGTAATGACAAAGACTTTTGCAGAGAAGAAAGATGAGGACTAAGAAAACTGATCACTGGTCATTCCTATAGGAATGATCTCTCCCTCTCTCCCTCCCCCCTCTCTTTCTTTCTCTTCTCTCTCTTTTTTCTCTTCTATCTCTCTTCTTTCTCTCTTTTTCTCTTCTTCTTCTTCTTCTTCTTCTTCTTCTTCTTCTTCTTCTTCTTCTTCTTCTTCTTCTTCTTCTTCTTCTTCTTCTTCTTCTCCTCCTCCTCCTTTCTTCTCCTCTCCTCTCTTCTCTTCTCTTCTCTTCTCTTCTCTTCTCTTCTCTTCTCTTCTCTTCTCTTCTCTTCTCTTCTCTTCTCTTCTCTTCTCTTCTCTCCTCTTCTCTCTCTTCTTCTCTCTCTCTCTCTCTCTCTCTCTCTCTCTCTCTCTCTCTCTCTCTCTCTCTCTCTCTCTCTCTTTCTCTCTCCCCCACTAAGGATTTATTGTGGATAACTTCTCTTTTTCAAATCTCCTTGATGTCTCCAAAGTTGAATTTTCTCCAGGATGAACCATTTCTGTGGCTACTTGGCCAAGACTCATTGCTCTTTGCACTTTTTCTTTGAACATTGTTGTTTCTGCCTCCCCAGATAGCATTAAGGCACCTGAAATGTTGAAATAAAAATGTCATGACTCCATGTTTGTCATTGTTACTGAAGGATCTTGCAGACATTTGCCCATGGTGCTACTTCCCGATTTGTCCTTTTATTGAAGAATGGCCTGGCTTAGTTGGGTGTTTTGCTAAGCTCCCAGTAAAATTCTTTGTTTTATGAAGTGATACTACTCATATTTTTCTTCCACCTTGCTCTTCAAGGTTTTATGAGTGATTTTATATTTTAAATCAGTATTACCCTTGGTTCAAGTTTCTTCCCTTGTGAAATACATGCAGTGTTTGTTTTCTGAGGAAATTTCTATGTTCTTTTGTCCTTACTGTCACAATTTATTTATGTTAGTCCAACTTCTCAGAGTGATGATAATTTGTCACAATGTTGGTTCTTTCATCAATTTCCCCCTTTGCAATGCCAATAGCATATTTAAAAAGTCAAGTTGGAGCTTACTTAATTGTGCATGATGTCTTATCATTTTTATTCTTTCCTTTAAATTGGTTTTGAATTTAATATATCATTATGTTTCTTTTCATACAGTAAGCTAGATACACTGAGAATAAAAAAGAAAAAGAAAAGAAAAGAGACAACAGGAAAGAACTTAGGAACTCACAGTCTATTGGGAGAGAAAACCTGCAAATGACTGTGTACAGACAAATTGTAGACAGGATGAAAATCTAGAGCATATAAAAGCAATTGTTTATGTCCTATGACTAATGGAGAATCAGATTTGAAGTGAGAAAGACCTAAGTTCAAATATCTCCTCTGATGTTTATTAGTGGTATGACCATGGAAAATTCACTTAAGCTCTCTGAGCCTCAATTTATCTTTAAGTAAAAATGTGAGTGGTAATTTTATAGTATTTATTTCTTAGGATTATTGGGAGGTTGAAATGGATTAATGTATGTAAAAGGCTTTGAAAACTTCAAAATACTCTATAAAGATCAGCTATTATTATTTCCTGGTTGTGGTCTCATTTTGACTCACATCGAGATTTCAGTCTATTAAAATCATCAGTTCCCTTTCATAAACAAATAACAAACAAACAAGTTCTTGTCTAGGCACACCTCCACTAGCTGTCCTTCACAGAATATAAGAACTGAAGGAGATCCAACCCTTTCATTTTCCAGAAAAGATACCTGAAATCCTGAAAGTTTTAGTGAGTTTCTTAAGGTAGTATAGTTGACTGTTGTTTTCACTCAAATGTATGGCTTTTTGATTATCATTACTCAATTCATTTTATTAAATTCAATTCGTTATTTTAGGCCATCAAAATTTTTTTCAAATAATGACTCCAGTTATTGAGCCAATTTCAGCTCTCCCTTCCTGCTTTGTGTCCAATACATCCCAGAACCGGAAGGGATCTCAGTGGATAATTTATCCAATTTATTCTTGAAAAAAAAAACCCAATGTCTTCTACAACATTCTTGATATCCTTCTGCTTGAAGATCCCAGGATTTCTGGGGAGCAAACCATTCTACTTTTAGATAACTCATTTAAAATTTTACTGACTTTAAGGATATCTTTATTCAAGTCACTGTGAAAAAGCACTGGACAAAACAGTAAATGGAGGTCCAAATAGTATTTCCTTCCCACTGGTGTGAGAATCAAAGGAGATATCAGTTGTGAAGTGCAGTGGCTTGAACATAGTAAGTGCTATACAGAAGTTATTAGCATTATTATTAAAACAATATCAAATATAGATGCACAGAACCCTCCATTAGAACCTTCCTTCCAAGTTGATAGCAATCAATTATAGAATACTTTCGGGAAATGGTTGGCGAAGCAGTTTTGGGTGTACTTAAATGTACTAACCCAACATTAGAAAAACTCATCTTCCTGAATTCAAATTGGCCTCTTACTAGCTATGTGAGCCTGGACAAATCATTTAATTTTTGTTTGCCTCAGTTTTCTCATCTGTAAAATGAGCTGGAGAAGGAAATGGCAAACCAATCTGCTATCTTTGCCAAGATAACCCCAAATGAGGTCATGAAGAGAGCTGTATGCAACTGAAAAAATGTCTGAAAAATAACAACAAAATGTTCTATCATCTGACTTAGATGTCTTAATTTTCTAAAAATGTTAGGTAGAAGAATAGTCTAAATCCAGTCAAAATGACAAGATTTAAGTGACACAGTGATCTTTTTAGAGGAGATTAGTTTAGCAGATTTATAATAGGAAGCTTCTAGGGAAGAACTTTCCTTGCCAAAACATAGCAGTATCTTTCCTGAAATTTAATTTTACAATATTAGTTGAGGCACTGAGCAATTAAGGGTAAGCTATTTTGCACTAGAGTAAGATATTTTATATTATCCTCTCATACTTTTTCCTTGAGTCCCTTGCCTCTTATGTGATTCCTAATCTTGCCTTGATAAGCTCCAACACTGGATTCAACCCTCTATCCACTGTCTGCTCATACTCATGTGTGATGAATTAAGTTGGAGAAAATCATGAAACCATCCTGATGAAATTTATTACAAATTCTTATTATATGATCTCAACTGCCTTTCAGTGTGGCTATGATAGAAAAACAGCATTTATATAGTGCCTTCTATCTGTCAGATACTGTGCCAATCATATAAATAATGCTTCATTTCATATTTATAACAACTGTGGGAACTAGGTGCTATTATGATCCTCATTTTACAGTTGAGAAAATTGAGGCAAACAGAGATTAAATACCTAAGGCCACATATCTAAGAAGTAGAAAGCCAGTTTTTTATGCTTTTCTAATCAATTCATCAATTATTCATTATTCAAGATAACCACTTTCTGAAAAATTTTCCTCCCTCTTCAAAGATCCCTTGTAGTCTTCCCATACCCTTTCAGCTAAAACCTTTCCTTTTATTTCTCCTTAAAATGAGGATTCTGCTGAGAGTTCTCTCTTATTCCCTTCATCTCACCTCATATCACTCAGATAACTTCTTCCACTGTTTCCTTCATCTGTTTCACACTTTATCCTTGCCAAGGCAAATCTCTCTGAATGAACACATAATGTCATGGCATCCCATATTTTTCAATAGAGTTCCTCTTCTCTAGTTCCCATTCTCTCACTAATCTTCCATCTTTTCCTGCCTAATTACTGTTCCTCGAGGGTACCCAGGTCATTAACATTCTTGAAATATTGATCTGAACATCATGACTAGTTATCTTCCCATATCTTTCCTTTCTTTCATATTTTCATGGCTAAACTCCTTGATAAGACCATTTACATTAAGTGCAATATCCACTTTTTTTTTTTTGGCAGAGGCAATTGAGGTTAAGTGACTTGCCCAAGGTCACACAGCTAGGAAATATTAAGTGTCTTGTGCCAGATTTGAACTCAGGTCCTCCTGATTTCTGGGCTGGTGTTCTATCCACTGTGCCACCTAGTTGCCCCTCCCCTCACTTCTTAACTTTCCTTTCTTTCATGGCTAAACTCCTTGATAAGACCATTTACATTAAGTGCAATATCCACTTTTTTTTTTTTTTTTTTTTTTTGGCAGAGGCAATTTGAGGTTAAGTGACTTGCCCAAGGTCACACAGCTAGGAAGTATTAAGTGTCTTATGCCAGATTTGAACTCAGGTCCTTCTGATTTCTGGGCTGGTGTTCTATGCACTGTGCCACCTAGTTGCCCCTCCCCTCACTTCTTAACTTTCCTTTCTTTCATAGTTAAACTTCTTGAGAAGACCATTTACATTAAGTGCAATTTCCACTTCTTTTCCTCTCACTTCTTAACTTCTTGCAGTATGGTTTCTGCTTTCAGCATTCAACTGAAGTTTCTCTCCCCAAAGTTATATATTAATTAATATCTCTTAATTACTAAGTCTAATGGTCTTTTTTAATCCTTATCCTTCTTGAGCTCTCTATAGCCTTTGATATTGTCAAAGTGTCACTTCTCTTTGATACTCTTTTCTTTAGTTTTTTTTGTGTGTGTGACACTTTTTAAATCACCCCTCCATTCCTTGATTTTTAATTTTCTTTTATGTGTTACATTCCCCCACTTAATTTTAAACTCCTTGAAGACAGAGTCTAACTTTTTTTTATTCATATTTACATCCCCCAAACATAGTGCAGAGTCTGACACACAGTAGGTGCTTAATAAAATGCCAACTTATTTTCTGACCTTCAATAGGAAGCCTTTCCCAATTACTTTTAATTCTTTTGCCTTTTTGCTGCTGGCTAATTTCAATTTGTCCTGCCTATAGGTCACTTGTACGTAGCTGTTTATATCTTGCAGCCCTCCCATTAGATTGTGAGCTCCTTGACAGTAGGTGCTGTCTTTTAATATCCTTTGGACCCCCAGTACTTAGCACAGTGCTTGAAGGCACATAATAGATGCTTAATAAACATTTATTGGCTGGTTGACTCTTATAATAATACTGAGTTGAGTACTATTCTAACCCTTCCATTTCATAGATTTAGAAATTGGGGCCCAGGGTGGTTGAATAACATGCCCCACTCCTACAGTTAAGTAAATACAAGGTATAGGAATCAAGTCTAGTTTCCTCCTGATTCCTTTCTCTAGACCAGGCAGACTTTAATCTATTTGACTGGGAAGGAAACTGAGGTTTAGAGAGTAGAATGGCTTAGGTGAGACCACTTGGCCATTTTGTAGAGGAGCTGTATATTTCAAATCCAGGGCTTCTACCTAAATATTCCATTTCCCCTCTTTCCTTTAAACACAGGCTTTCATTTCTAATCTTTGATCTGTGGGGTGGGGGCTAAGGCACAGTTTAAATCAGGGATTCTAAATCTGAAGTCTGGGAATTTTTTTCAAAAGATATTTTGATAATTGTATAATTAAGTTTTATCCCAGGGGCACCTAGGTGGTGCAGTGGATAGAGTACCAGACTTGAATTCAGGAGGACCTGAGTTCAAATCTTATCTCAGATACTTAACCCTTCCCAGCTGTGTGACCTTGGGCAAGTGACTTAAGCCCAGCCTCAGGGGAAAAAAAAGTTTTATCCCAAATTTAGGCTTAATCACCATGGAGAGGAGGACTTCCTATCAATTGGGGGGGCAAGTTCTCTCTTTCTCTGGAGGATATCTTAGAGCAAAGGTTCCAGGATCACTTGTTGGGGATGGTTGGAGGGGGATCTCTGTCCTTACAGAGCCCTTCTTAATCTCTGGTTCTGAGCCTTGACTGAAGAATCCTGGGAAGTCTGTACTTGACTCTACTGCCTAGAAATGTGCCCCCTTCCATCTAAACATTTGTTGTTGTTCTTGTCTCTTGGCAACACACTTTATCATCTGAAAGCGTTCTCTCTTAGACTTTACCTCTCCCCCAGCCCCATCTGCCAGACTCTGGGCCCAGGGATCACAGAGGTGCAGCCTGCTCCCTCAGCCGCCTCTGCAGCACATGGCTGAACAAGGATGCTCTCTGCTGTCTGGACCACTCCGGGCTGATGCAGTTGGGGGTAGCATCACACACAGAGACACACACTGTGACACACCCATACATTCACACACATGTACACACACACACTCACACTCACACACAGATGCACCCATACACGGTCACACACACTCCCATACACATGCACACAGATACACACACACACACACACAAGGTTGGAAGCTCATTTCCCAGTCAGAGGAGTCTATTCTCTGATAACAAACAAATGGGCCCCTGACAGGCCTATCATTTAGTAATTAGGTCTGGTGGCTTAAGTAAACAACTTAATGAGAACAAGAGAAGACTCCCAGGGGAAGCTCACAGGACCCAGCTGACTCTGTGTCCGCTGACCACCAGGTTTTACGGCTATTCTAGGCAAACTTAGGGCAAACATGAGGGGTCAGGCCTACCAGAGTCTCTGACCTGCCCCTCTGGCTGCTTTAAGAAAGAGTAAGAATAAGAAACATTCATATAAAATGCTGTTGGCTGCATCTGACAGCAGGGTGTGCAGAGGAACCCGAATCTTGCAGCCCCTGCTAGAAACTGAGGTCCTCAGTTCCCTCTTAAGGCTGGGAAGCAAGGGTAGAGTTGTAGATTTGGGCTGAAGAAGGGTCTGAGTTTGAATCTTGCCTTATTTATTCTCTATGCAATCATGGCTTCTCTGAGCATCAATGACTGAAAAGCATTGATTAAGCACTTACTGTGTACCAAGCACTCCGCTAAGCCCAGGTGACCTCAAGGAGCTGACATTCTCATACACAACACTTTGGAGAAAGTTCTAGCCAGGGAAGAATGTTCTGGTCCGGGTACCCCCAAGGGAGTCACCTCCTTTTCCTGCGTAGATCCAGATGCTCACATTCTTTCCCTTCCAGCACCAACCTACTAGACTCATTGACCTGGCCATTCTGGAAGGTAATTTGAGGTTATCCCTCAAAAGTTTTCAAACTGTACATTCCCCATAACCCGGCAATACTTCTCATAGACTATATCCCAAAGAGATTTTAAAAGAAGAGGAAAAAGAATACAAGATTTAAAAACTCCATACATGGAGCTCCATCACAAGGCTTCTTGGGATGCTCATCCTTTGGTGGAAATCTCCTGGGCAGTTCAGCCATCTTGCTGAATTGTGCTTTCCCCAGAGGTCCAATCTCTCTTCTGTTTCCAAATGTCTGATGAATATTCCTACTTGGATGTCCCCAAGTCATTCAAATGACTCAACAGGGCCATGGAATGAAGCCCTTTATCTCCCTCTGCAGAACTGGTCCTTCTGAAGAGTCTTTCTGGGAGGGCACACCATCCTCTGTCCCCAAGCTTGGCACCTTGGAGCTGACTTTACTATTTCTCTTGACCTCATCTCTTCCTTCTGTCAGTTCTGGGCCCCCAAATCCCTCCCTTGTCTTCATCCCCAGGAGATCCACTATCAGCCCTTGGATTTTGGTCCCTGAAGTACAATAATGCTCTGAATGCACTTTCTCCTTGGGCTGTGCCCTCTTTCTGGTTTATCTACTACCTGAGTAATTTGTTTAAGGCAGCTCTAAATATCTGAGTCAGAGAAATGCTAAGCTAAAACAACTCCAATGTTCCACTTTTCACCCCTAAAATTGTCAAATTGACCAAAAAAGGGAAAGAATGACAGATGCTGGAAGGATTGTGGGAAAGCTGGTACATTAGCTCGCCATTGCTAGAACTGACCTCGCCATTCTGGAAGGTATTTGAAGTTACCCCTCAAAAGCTATTAAAGTGTACATCCTCTATGATCCAGCAGTACTGCTTATAGGCTATACCCCAAAGAGATCAAAGAAAGAAGAAAAAACCATTTGTGAAAAAATATTTATGGAAATACCTTTCTTGGATAAAGCAGAAAGACAGTCCCTTTCCTCAGGAAATATATTTTTTATGGCAGAAGATCATACATGAAAGTGATAAAAAGGTAGGGGAGCAATAAAAGGAGAGGAAAGGTGGACTTGTATAGTAAGGGGAAAGTGGAAAGTTGCAGGGAGAGTGAGGAGCAGAACCTGGTTAGAAATGAGTGTGGCTGGACTGGGTGCTTTCTCAAACAAGAGAACATGAATTGGACCATTAATGAGGATTCAGCCAAGAGACTGGTTCAGAATACTTTGGTATTTATGCTTCCAATTTCTCTTATATTACCTTACTTAACACTTCTAGAAGAATGTCATGCAGGAATGATGAGATTACAGAGCTCGACTTTTGATTTTAGTGGAAAAGCTTCAAATGTTTTCCTTTGTAGGCAATATAGGTCTGGGATGTATAGACTATGGGTATAGTCTATTGTATTCTTGATTATATCATATATATATATATACATACTATATTATCAGTTATATCATATAGGAATATATGTGAGATAAATAACATCATAAACTATAGTATTATACAATAATGATAATAATTTCCTAGTATATAAATCTAGGATTTTAGTGTTTTTTTTCCCCCCTAGGGCTCTGAGATAGGGACATAAAGAGCCACAGACAATGATAAAGAGGTTGACTTTTAAAATGGTCCAGGATCTCTCTAGGAATGAATTTAGAGCTGGATCCCCTTGTTAGAACAGGCCACCTCTGATCATTCTGGCCAGATCTATTGTTATATCTGCAGTAATGACTAGTTCTACTCTGCTCTGGCCTATAAAGAAGTATGATTTTTACCTTTCTATATTCCATATTTATTAATATATTGCCAATTTGTATAAAGTTATCATAGAATATAGATATATATTAATCAGTATCATATGAATGTATAGATATATTATATTGTTTAGAAAGATATACACATATAGTGTTAAATAAGTTACATATATGTATATTATGTTATATATGTATCTATAGGTATATTTACATGTTTTATACATATGTATGCATATAAATATTCTCATTTCTATATACATATATGTTTATATAAATATGTAACTATATCCCATTCAAATTAAAATTTTCTCTTAACGTATTCAATTCTGTGGGTTTTTTCTTTCTCTATTGTACTTATCTTGTTCCGAAAAAGAAGTACTAAAGTCTCCTGTAATTATTCTATTGCCAACTATACATGTTTGTTTGCAATTTGTTTACCTTTTCCTTCTATGTATTTGAATAGCATCTCACTTTATCTTTATGACAACTTTGTAAGGTAGGTGCTATGATTACTCTCGTAGCATATGAGGAAACTGAGGTAGATGAAGGTTAAGTAGCTAGCCTCATATAGTCAGCAGATTATATGTAAAGGTCTTTCTGAAGCTGAATCCAGAACTCTATGTGCTGTGTTGCCCAGCTACCTTTTATCTTTATTGCATATATTATCTCCTCATTTTAAATGAAGGCAACTGGATATTACTATTCCTTTGTGTGCCTCGAAAAATCATGTGGTTATATCTTTCATATATTTGAAGTAAATACTTCATTATTATTTTTCCCTTTTTTTTATTAAAGCTTTTTCTTTACAAAATATATGTATGGGTAATTTTTCAACATTAACCCTTGCAAAACTTTCTGTTCCAAATGTTTCCCTCCTTCCCCCCACCCCCTCCCCTAGAAGGCAGGTAGTCCAATACAAATATGTTAAAAAAAATGTTATATCCAATATATGTGTAAATATTTCATTATAGATGCTATATGATGCTAATTGGGGAAATTGGACTAGGTTATTAATTCCTTGCAACTAACAATGTGCAGAATACATTGGAATGGGAGCTTGAGCCAATTGCATCCTGCCGTATTTCAGAGTGCCATTAGAACTCTAAGAAAGAAATGCAGCCTGTGTTGGGAGAGTGAGTTCAAGGTCATTACTACACAGCTTGCCTAGTTTGAGACAATAATGGCAGCTCTTACTCTGGGGGAATCACCTGACATTTTGCAATAATCCTTCATTTTCATTCTTCTTGTGCCTTTTACAAAATATGTATCATGTATTTGGAAAACTTTGCACATAGTAAATTTGGAAAGGGAGCGTCCTTTTGCTTTCTAATCTATTCTGTGGTTATTTTTCTTTTTATTAAGGATTTTAATCTATTTACATTTAAAGATATCCTTTCTCCCCTTTTTTGGTCTTGTATTTTCTTCCATTTAATTTTCTTGTATGGATAACCCCATTCTTCCTATTTAAAATGAGCTCTTGGCCTCTAAGAGAAGCTGTGCTTTCACTAATATGATCCCATTCTTTCCCATTAAGTAACCCCGAACCTTCAACCCATTGCTGCTCTATTAAAAATATCTCCAGACTACTTAAATTATCTTATAGTTTTCTTTTGAAAAATTAATTAATTTCCTCCTATTTAATGCTTCTTCCCCTAACTCTGCCAAGAGTTTTGTTCAGCTCCAAATCCAAAGCCATCGTCTTCTTAAATATTTTTCATGTCTGGTAACTTTCTGGGAAGGGTGAATTTGTCTTATTCCTTTTGGGATTCGGTGAAATCTCTTCCCCTCTCCATAGGCTACTCCCCTTCTTTCCCCACTTTCTTTATTTTCTCAGGACATATTACAAAGTGGGACAAGCATCCATATTTTCCTCTGTGTTTCTCATCTATTTGTGGACCCCCTGCTTCCCACCATATTTCCCTGTTGCTAGTGTTCATTTGTGCAGCTTTGGTGCCTCCTCCCTTGCTCCTCCCTTCCCTTAGCTGATCCTCCCTCTTCTTCCCTGCCCTCCATCCCTCTAGAAGGGATCACTTCCTCTCTGCTCCCAATGGCAGGGCAGATGAGACAGCATCTTCAGACTGTCACTTGCTCACCTCCCGCTGTCCAAGCGAGGTCCCTTTGAGTCCTCTACTACACACACAATAGCGAGTCACTTATGAAGGAACATGGTTGCTGTGTCTTGAAATGTTTCTAATCCAATTCTTTCTGCTTCCCTTCTCCAGACTCTTCTAATCCCTTAATTTGGAGCTGATCTTCCTTCCTTTCTCCCTCTGACCCTTCAAGATAAGATTTCCTTTTCCCTGCTCTCTCTCCCTTTTGGGAAATGCTCCAAAGACCTCCCTTTATGATACCTTCTCTTTGGTGGCCATCTCAAGCTCAGTCTTCTGTGCTGTGATTCTTTTGAACCATTCTGGATTCTCTTGCTTGGTCCTATTGTTTCTGGGGGGCTCATAGAATCACTTTGCCTGTTTCTTTTGTCCTTAGGGACCATGAGACCATTGTATCATCCCAATCCATCAATCATGTCTGAAGCCTCCCAGATGTGAACAGTTCCTCCAGTGCTGCAGATTGCCCACCCTGCACAATTTCCCTCACTATTTTCCTATGTTTGCTACAGGAGTTGACACAAAATGCTGGATTTTTTTTTTGTATTACAAAGATGCCAATTGGGCACCCATTGGGCAGCGAGGGGGGTGCCATAATGCACAGATCACTGGGTTTGGAGTTAGGAAGACCTGAATTCAAATGGAGCCTCAGACACTTAGTCTCTGTGTGATCTTGTGCATGCACATCACTGCTTTAGTTCTCTCCTCTGTGCAATGGAAATAATAACAGCACCTCCCTCCTAGGACTGTGGGGAAGATGCAGTGACATGAATTTGTGACATGCTTTGGAGAGCCTAAAAGCGCTACAGAAACACTGTTACCACCCTGTCTTTATCATGATCAGTATTATTTCCTCTTATAAATAATTCCTCCTTCTTCCAGCAGCTACCCCATTTCTTCCAATCCTACAATCACTAGTAGCATCTTTTTTTTTCTGTAGTTTTCTTTATGCTGTCAGCCCCCGCCCTTTAAATCTTGGTTACAGCTTGCTCCTGTGCATCCTGTGCCTCCCATTGTCCTCCAAACAATCCTCATGTTTAATGGGGCTGTTTGGCACAATTACTGCAGCTAGAGAACAGCACAGGGAGAAGATGGATATTTAAAAGATAGACCTCTGGGGCAGGGAGAATCTGAGGGGCTTTTACAGGAGACTGACCACTTCCTATTGGGAATCAGCCTGATTTCTTCTTCCTGTTTAACTGTAGGTCCAGTTTGTGACACATTTCTTATATATAATGTGGGGAAGCTCTATAGATTTAGATATAGATATACTGAAAAGTAAGCCAGATTTCCACTTGGCATTTTCTGTTCTGGGCAACAAGAGGGTGTAGTGGATAGAATGCTGGGCCTGGAATCAGAAAAATCCTGAGTTCAAGTTCAGTTTGGACAATCCTTAGTTCAAGGACCTTCGGAAGGTCAGATAACCTTGGTCTGGCTCAGTTTCCTTTCCTGTGAAATAATAGCACTTATGACACAGGGTTGTCATGAAGATTAAATGAGATAAAGTGCTTAGCACGGAACCTGGCACATTGTAAATGCTACAGAAATATTGTTGTTGGTATTTGAATTGTGGTCTTTCTCTTTTTATTTATTTATTTGTTTGCTTATTTTTATTAAAGCTTTTTATTTATTCATTTATGCATGAGTACATTTTCCAACACTGACCTTTACAAAACCTTTTGTTCCAAATTTCCTCCCCCTTCTCCCCACCCTCTCCCCTAGCTGGCAGCTAGTCCAAATACGTGTTAAATATGTTGAAATACATGTTAGATCCAATATATGTAGACATATTTGTACAATTATCTTGTGAATTGCAGTTTTTCTCTGCTTTGCTCCGCTCCATGGGCCCCACGGTCCAGCTGCACTGGCTTGTTGATGCTCTTCCAATCCAACCCTGATTTTGGACCCTCTACCTTGATGCTTTATGGCCCTCGTGTCTAGAATGCTCTCTGCTTTCCAGCTTCCTTCCAGACTCAGCTCAGATCCTACCCTTTGCTGGAGGCTTTCCCCAACTCCCCTCTCCCCCTATTGCTAGAGCCTTTCCTCTGAGATTATTCATTTACGTTGTACCTAAGGTGTATATTTATTTGCAAGGCGTTTCCCCCAGTGTGGGTACATGAAGAAAGTATGGGTACATAAAATGGGTACATGAAGAAAGTATGGGTACATAAAATGGGTACATGAAGAAAGTATGGGTACATAAAATGGGTACATGAAGAAAGTATGGGTACATAAAATGGGTACATGAAGAAAGTACGGGTGCATAAGGAAAGTGCTCACTTAATGTTCATCAACTGTCTGGACTTCCTGGGATGACCGACCTGATTTCAGCTTCACAGAACAAGATGTCCTGCTCATTATTTCCTATTTTACCACTATGCTGCTAAAATAAGACTGGATTAACTCCATCTTCCTCAGCCTCCTGTCCCCTCTGATTGGAAGAGTATCAAATTCTTCCAATGCCTTCCTTTGAAGGGGGCAGAAAGGGGACCCTCAGTTCATTCCACTTTGGGTCTGCTGATCTGCTGGTTTCAACCCCAAAGAACAAGATGCTCCCATTCCAAAAGCCTGCTGCTATCTCATCTTCTCCACCCTTCCTGCCTCCTTGTGTTGTCTCCCCCATTAAATTGTAAACTCATTGAAGGCATGGACTGCCTTTCTTCTTATTGTTCATATGAGCTTAGCACAATGCCCTGCACATAGTAGGCGCTTAAAAAATGTTTATTGAATTGGATCGAAGAGCATGGAATTACCCATAATCACTGATATCCAGAATTCCTCCCCACCCTCCATTTGCTTATACCTTGAGCAGGATTTCTCCATGAAAATGGCAAATATCACCAGATATTAATGATTAGAGAGTTGTCCAGCAAAGTTATCTCTGATAAATCTTTCAAGAAATGTTGGATAATTCTGATCTGTGAAAGAGAAAAACAACTTTGCTCAGAGACAGCTTTTGAAGACATGTTTCCCCCCATTCAATCAGATGCTTTAAAACAGAACTAGCTATTGCAGTTATTATTATTGTATTATTGTATAGCTTCAATAGGATTTTTAAATCTTTCTGTCAATGAAACAGTAGCAAAGATGAGATCTGGTGCAAAATATCACTGGAAATACTTTGCCTTTGAATAGTTGCCAATAACTTCAGTTGAGTACATCTTTAATCAGCTCATAGGCGGTTCTCATAAAAATTTCTATAAATGAGAATGTATGCACATGAGTCAGTTTTTGTGAATGTTCGCTAAGTTGTATTTTTTTTCCTGAGTTGTAAAGCCCATGATTTCCCCCCCTGCCTTGGTATCTTCAGCTCTTTCAGATATGTTGCAAATTAACCTCTCAACACCTTCAAAATGGTGTTAACGCCAGCATAGATCTACTTTATAAATTCCTGCTGCTCCATCTAATCTCAGAGCCGTTTCTACCTCCTTTAAAAACACATTTACGATGTTTGAGCCAAAGTGTGGTAGCCCTACTGTTCTTGATGGTGCAGAATTGTTATTACACAAATATTTTCTCAATTTTTCCATTTTCTTCTGTCGATTGTCCTCCCATTTTTCATCCTTAAATGTCTGTGGGATGCCTTTTCTTATTTTTTCTCCCACTAAGCTTTCTTTAAACTAGATTTACAATGCATTGCTTTTCTCTATTTTTGATACCCTATTACTTATACTATTACTCATAAAGAGATATAATTCATAATAGATAACTAAGGGGCAGCATAGTGACTAGAATACTGGTCTTGGAATAAAGAAGAAGATGATTCAGCTTCATGAGTTCAAATCTGACCTCAGACACTTATTAGGTGTGTAACTCACTCAGTTTGCCTCAGTTTTCCTCATCTTTAAAATGAGTTGGAGAAGAAAATGGGAAATATATCTTGTTCTATGGAACGGAAACTATGTTGATCAGAATTTTAGCAAAGCAAATTGGATGCAATTGAAAAAAGACTAAAGGAAAATGACTCATATTTTTCCCATCCTCCTCTTCAAGATTTTATAAAACAAAATTATATTCTGTACTGGTCTGAATGTTGCCTGCTACTATTTCTCCATGTGGCAAAAAAGAATAGTTTGCTGATTTGTCAGTCTCTTTGAATGTCTCAATTTTAGCAACTAATTTCAATTAGCTAAACTTCTGTATGGAGTCATTGTAATTACTCCCATATCCTTCCTGCCAATCCTACCCCTATCTTTCATCTGAAGGACTAATTTAATAGATCTGGATGAAATTTAATTGCACAGACTATCTCTTTCCCATTTTAATCTCTCTTCTAGCTTGATACTACTACTGATTGTTTCTCTAAGCAGTAGGTGAGGAGACTGGATCTAGACAGCTGATTCAAGAACGGCTCTCACATCAGCAAAGTGTCATTATCTATCTGTTAAAATATATTCATTAATTCTTATCATCCAGTTTGACAGGCTCCTGGAAGGGCTTCCTTCTTGAGTGAAAAATGTGCTCATGATTTAGAGATGCCTCCTGCCAGACATTTCTAAGCTTTCTACTCTTCCTTCCTTTCCTTCCTTTCCTTTCCTTTTCCTTTCCTTTCCTTTCCTTTCCTTTCCTTTCCTTTCCTTTCCTTTCCTTCTTTCCTTCTTTCCTTTCCTTTCCTTTCCTTCCTTTCTTTCCTTTCCTTTCCTTTCCTTTCCTTCCTTTCCTTCCTTTCCTTTCCTTTCCTTTCCTTTCCTTTCCTTCCTTTCCTTTCCTTTCCTTTCCTTTCCTTTCCTTTCCTTTCTTCCTTTCCCTTTCCTTTCCTTTCCTTTCCTTTCCTTTCCTTTCCTTTCCTTCCTTCCTTCCTTTCCTTTCCTTTCCTTTCCTTTCCTTTTTCTTCCTTCTTCCTTTCTTCCTTCCTTCCTTCCTTCCTTCCTTCCTTCCTTCCTTCCTTCCTTCCTTCCTTCCTTCCTTCCTTCCTTCCTTCCTTCCTTCCTTCCTTCCTTCCTTCCTTCCTTCTTTCTTCTTTCTTTCTTTCTTTCTTTCTTTCTTTCTTTCTTTCTTTCTTTCTTTCTTTCTTTCTTTCTTTCTTTCTTTCTTTCTTTCTTCCTTCCTTCCTTCCTTCCTTCCTTCCTTCCTTCCTTCCTTCCTTCCTTCCTTCCTTCCTTCCTTCCTTCCTTCCTTCCTTCCTTCCTTCCTTCTTTCTTTCTTTCTTTCTTTCTTTCTTTCTTTCTTTTCTTTCTTTCCTTTCTTTCTTTCTTTCTTTCTTTCTTTCTTTCTTTCTTTCTTTCTTTCTTCTTTCTTTCTTTCTTTCTTTCTTTCTTTCTTTCTTCTTTCCTTCCTTCCTTCCTTCCTTCTCTTCTTTCCTTCCTTCCTTCCTTCCTTTCTTTTTTCTTTCACCTCTCTGATAATTTTCTGCCTTTTGTGAAGGCCAGTCTTCAACTTCTCTTTGTGGTATTTCTTGTTTCCTACCCCATCATTATTCAATTCAAGTCAACAAACATTTATTGTTGATCAAGTTATTTAGTACCAACTATAGACAATGACCAAGACATTGTGCTTACAGAAACAAAAGCAAAATGGGACTTGCACTCAAGAGACTTGCATCCTGTCCTAGGAAACAACTTATGCCCATGGAGGTATAGACAAAATACCTACTGGGCGCATGCCAGCCAAGACCGGAGGGGTGAGTGTTAGCGGCTGTTGGGGAGGTGATGAGAGCAGTTTCTTGCGGCAGCTGCTGCTTGGTTCAAAGCTGGAAGAAAAGTTTCCAAGAGGTGAAGAGAGAATGATTTCCATGCAAAGAGGGCATGGAGATAGAAGGAGGAGCCAAGGACAGCATGTTACAATGCACGAGGGAAGGATGTGTATTAGGGTTGGAAAGATGGGCTGTAGAGAGCTGCAAAGAGCTTTGAACATCAAACCGAGGAGGTTACATTGGATCCCTAGCTGAGAGTTAGTGAGTATTAGAAAGACATGGTCAGCCCTGTGTTTTAGAGCATCCATCTGGCAGCTGTCTAGAGTGGGGAGAAGTAGGAGCAGGGAGACCAATCGGGAGCCCCTCTGAGAGCACAACCCTTCCAGGGTGGGGGGATGATAAAATAGATAATATCTGTAAAGCTCAAGGAGAACCTTAAAGCCCAAGATGAATGCTATTCTCATTGCACTCACCATCAGCATCAGGAGCCTTATGGTTAGTCCTCTTTTCTTTCTCATTAGATGAAAGCCTTGTGCTTTACTGGGTAGCTCTGGGACACCAGGACAAAACTACCACCGTCCCTGCCCTCAGAGTCGGATATCCTGCACATTTGTAAGTGCAGAGTATACACGGGCTCTCCAAGTCATTCTTTGTGGTGGGACAGCATTTGTGTATGTGGAGAGAAGCAGGACAGGTTGGAAGGGGAGGGTGGGGGGCCAGGGTAGGATGTGAAATGACAGCTGGACATTGAGGGAAGCTCGGAGTTCCCAGAAGCATCCAAGAGGAGGTGGGGAGCAGAAGAGTAAGCCAGACCCTGCTGCCCAGGCAGGATGCTGCTGTATTGGATCTTGTCACCCATTTGGCTTCTCTCCCAGCCATTGTTGGAGCCTCACTTCAGAATATCAGCCTTGAGCTACTAGGTCTCCTCACCACCCTGACCCTCAGGATCCACTTTTTCAGGTCTGACATAGAGGGAACTCCCAGGTGAGAAAACTCTGTCCCCCAAGACTGATCAGCATCTCTTCTGCAGCTGAGACTTTCAGAGAGTTTCTGGGGCTCTGAGAAATTCACTAAGCCACCCAGGATGAGCCAGCAAATAGTGCCAGGTGCAGGATCTGAATGCAAGGCGGCTTGCTGCCGACAATGGAAGCTCTTTATCTGTCGCTCTACCCTGACTCTCAAAGATCAGGAAATCTCAGAGTCAGGATCCGAAGCCAGCTCTTGTTGACTCCAACCAGACCACGTGAGCGGCTCTCCCACTGCTGGGGAGCTTTGTGAATGCCGGGTTCAGGAGTCTGGAGCATCTCAAAGGGGAAAACCACTGCTCACATTCCATCTTGAATAAGCCCAAATCCCAGAGGGCCAATTTTCTTGAAGCAGCAAGAAATTGAGAAAACTGGTTTTCTTATTCTTATTTTTAAATTGATTAGTTTTCAACATTTACTTTTCTAAGATTTGGATTTCCTCTTCCTCTTTTTTCCTCTCCCTTCCCAAGATGCAAGCAACCTGTTATAGATCATATGTGTGCCGTCACAGTACACGCATTCCCACATTAGTCATGTTGTGAAAGAAGAATCAGAACAAAAGGGGGAAAGCAAGAGAAAGAAAAAGCAGCAAAAAGGGAAAACCGTCTGCTTCCATCTGCTCAGACACGATGGTTCTTTCTCTGGATGTGAATGGCGTTTTCCATCATGAGGCTTTGGAATTGTCTAAAATCATTGGATTGCTGAGAACGGCAAAGTCTATCCAAGTCAATCGTCACGTAAGTGGCTGCTACTGTATACAGTGTTCTCCAAATCTTCTCATTCACTTAGCATCAGTTCTTGCAAGTTTGAGAAAAATGACATTTAGAAGGGATTTTTGTCTCCTCTAAGGGACAAATGTGGAAGTGAAGTTAGAGGAGAAAGCAAGCTGGATCTGAAGTCAATTATACCCAATGGTCAGTGATCTTGTCCATATGAATAGTACATCCAGTGGTGCAGATCACCACCTCTTAGGAAACCTAGGTTCAAATCCTGCCTGATTTATTTTTTTCTTCTTGGAGAACATAAAACTTCATTTATTTCATGACCCACAGATTCCTCCTAATTTTTAAGCTATTGCTTTCATTGTTAAAGTTCTCCTTTTTTATATACCATTCTTTCTTTCCTTCCTTTGGTCCTATTTTCCATTTTTCTTTCTTCCTTTCCTTTTTTTTTTGATTCTTTCTTCCTTTTCTTCTCCTTTCCTTTCTTTTTTCTTCTTGCTTTCCCTTCTTCCTTTCTCCCACACCTGAGATGTTATTAGAATAGGGAGCTTACCCTACTACCAATGCAGATTGGCATTCTCTCCAATTTTTAGTTCTAGAAAATTGCTTGGGACACTGAGAGGTTAAGGGATTTGCCACACACAGCCATGGCACATATTCAGTAAGTGGCAAAAGTGGGATCTGAACTTGAGCAAGTAATTTAATGATCCTGTGCCTCAGTTTCCTTCTCTGTAAAATGAGAGGGTTGGCTTGGAAGGCCTATGATGTCCTTTCAACGTTAGAGCTATAATTTTAGGAGCTCACATCTGAACATTCTCTGTGACTCTTGTCCAGTCATCCCATAGATTCCCTGTAGAGTGTTTACACCAAAATAAGAAGGGCCTTCCTCACCTTGTTATGTCATGAGGAATCCAATGGAAAGCACAAACTGTCATTTGATCATCCTTCACCTCTGTAAAGTGACTAAGTGACTTGCCCAGGGTCACACAGCTAGGAAGTGTTAAGTGTCTGAGACCAGATTTGAACTCCGGTCCTCCTGAATTCAGGGCTGGTGCTCTATCCACTGCGCCACCTAGTTGCCCCCTGTTAATTTTTTTTAAATAATCATAGCTTTTTATTTTTCAAAATACATGCAAATGTAGTTTGCAGCATTCACCCCTGCAAAACCCTGTGTTCTGAATTTTTCTCCCTTCCTTCCCCACCCCAGACATCAAGTACTCCAACATAGCTTAAACACAGCCAATTCTTCTAAACATATTTCCCATTTATCATCCAGCTAATCCTTTAAAAAACAATATTTATATATATATAAATATATATATATTTATATATTTATATATATAAAAAAATAAATATTTTTGTTTCATTTATAGCACTTTCATACCCAAATAGAGGTCTCCCTCAGTCCCTCTCCGGAGAGCTATCCCATAACAAACCAGAGTGGGAAAAGGCGGGTCAGCTAAATTAGCAGGAACATCAACGAACGTTGGGTGCTCATGTCTTCCCCTGGGCGAAGGAGGCCCGTTTTCTTCTCACACCTTCAGGTTTGTGCCGATCACTTTAATTACAGGCTACTCCTTTTTGTTTGTGGTTGTGTGTCTTGTTTGCTCGGCTCTCTGTTGCCGTTCCTATCTAGCCCATCATTTTTCAGCCGTATAATTCTTTGATGACATCCTTTTGAAGACGGTCCATGAAATTCTTGAGCAAGGTGTGTGTTGCTGCATGGTATGTGGCCCGTCCCTGCAAGGTGCTCCACGGGGCAGGATCACACTTGGCCAGCCTCACCGCCTGACTAAGCCCCTGACTTAGAAATGTTGCTGCACTCAAAGAAGAAGAAAGCAGGGATGGCCACCCAACAGGGTCCCAGAAGACCCTTCCCACGTTATGCCCCTTGTGGTGAGAGGGAGGTTGCTTAGGGCTTCCATATCAATGGGAAACCAGAACCAAAATCCCAGAACTGAGGGGCTGGAAATGACTTCTGAGGTCATCTAGGACCCCCCCCAAGCCCATGTGATAATTTCTTGAATTTCTATTTAAAGACCTCCAGTGAGGGTGAACCCATTGCTCCTTTTCCCTTATGACTACCAAGAGTCCATTCTAGCCCACACTAGAAAGCCCAGCTTTAGGGGGGATCTGTCCTTAGAGAGAGTGATGTGGGACAAAGAGCACTGGGAGGGGAGCAGAGGGGCCCTGGTTCTGGCTCTTCCCCCCACCAGTGATGGGTACTTAGGGAAAGTGATTAAACTCTCTGGACATCCATCCGGACACCAGAACTTGGACATTGGAACACTTGGCAGTCCGAGGCAGGGAGCTGGACCCCGTGATCTCCTGAGACCTCCGCCATACATCACACTCTGATCCTACTTAGTCGGTCTCTCCAGAGGATTCTTCCACCACCTGAGCCTCTAAAGGACACTCAGAGGACTCATGCTCCACTTGCTGCCCCTTGAAGCAGTTTAGGGCCATAGGCAAGAAAATTACCCAAACTGCCTCTTGGGCTAACTGCCCCTTGGTTAAGGAAGCACATCCACTCTTTTTCATTTTTTGTTGATTTTTTTTAAACAGGACTGTTCTTGGGTGATGGATTTAAAAATTTTCCATTACCGTTAGCATCTGAGCATGACCGGGCTCTGCAGTCACGTGAGGGGCTGTATGCTCTGGGGCAGGTGATTGCAAAAGGGCCAAGTGCCAGGCCATTAGTGCCTGGTTTTCGAAAGGGGCTTCTGTGCTGGGCTATTTCTTTAACCTACAGCTGAAGTGAAAATTATTGGGCTGCACAAAAAAAGTGTCGCTGTGAAAATCAACATAGAATGTCCAAGGAGAAAACCCTTATGACACGGAACACAAAATGTCAGAACTGGGAGAGAACATAGAGTCTAGGGCACAGAATATCAAAACCAGAGGGACCTTAGAGCATAGAGTATCAGAATGAAGAACATGGAACATAGAATGTCAGAACTGGGAGGACCTTGGAGTCTAGGACATAGAATGTTAAAGGCAGGAGGGATCTTAGAGCATAGAATATCAGAATGAAGAACATGGAACATAGAATGTCAGAACTGGGAGGACCTTGGAGTCTAGGACATAGAATGTTAAAGGCAGGAGGGATCTTAGAGCATAGAATATCAGAATGAAGAACATGGAACATAGAATGTCAGAACTGGGAGGACCTTAGAGTCTAGGACATAGAATGTTAAAGGCAGGAGGGATCTTAGAGTGTAGAGTATCAAAATGAAGAACATGGAACATAGAATGTCAGAACTGGGAGGGAACATGGCGTCTAGGGCACAGAATATCAGAATCAGGAGGGATCTTAGATTATAGACTAGATGATGCTGGAGCTGAAAAGAAGCCTTAGAACAAGGAATTGTTAGGCCAGGGAGGGATTATAGAACATAGAATGTCAGAATTGGGAGCATGGAACACAGAATGTCGGAGCTGGAATGGATTTTAAAACATAGAATATCAGAATGAGGAGTTACCTCGGAACATAAGACACAAAATTTCTGAACTGAGAGGGCTTTAGATATAGAAAGCTAGAAGTGAAAGGGTCATGGGACATAAGGGTCAGAGTTAGAATTAGATCCAAAGCCTTGTATTTTTTAAATGTGACAAACTTTAGTAGAGTACAATTGGATTCCTCCTTAATTCCATGTTTTGTGCTACGCATTTAGAGTACAGTACTGAGGAGGGGTCCCGAATCTTCACCAGACGGCTGTCCAAGGTGTCTAGGACATAAAAAATACCCTAAAGTAAGAAAGTGCCGTGGTGTAATTTCAGTCTCCAGTGAATGGGCTATTAGAGAGTTTCCACACCCTCAGACCACCTCCATCATCTGCTTAGAATTGTAGGGTCCTGAGTCATCAGCCACGAGACACTCACTTGCCAAAGCTCATGGGCCCAGCCTTAGCTGGATCAGGTACCCTTGTTCCAGCATGGTATAGGCACAGGCCATCCCCTTCTGTGAAGCTCTGAGCACGGGGAGGGACCGTCTGAATAGCAAGGCCATGTCTGTTGCCCTGGGTTCTTCCCCATTGCTCCTAGAGTAGTTGTACTTTGTAGCCCCAAAGAGCTAGCTCTTTCCTCTTTCCATGACAGTCTAGTCTATAAAATAATCTGGAAACAAAGATTATGCTCCCCATCCCCAATTCTTTTTTCCTCTGAGAGAAACATGACAATTCTTTCAGGTGTCTATGTTCCCTCACTGCTAGATGGGACAGTGAATTGACTGCTGCCCTCAGAGCCAGGAAGAGGTGGCGAATTCAAATCCTGCCTCAGATACGTAATCTCTGTGGCCCTGGCCAAATCACATTAGTGCTTCCAGCCTGTTTCTTCATCTATAAAAAGGGCATCATACTAGCCCAAAATTTATAGGGTTTTATGAGAATTTAAATGGGTTATATTTGTAAAGCTCTTTATCTTAAAGCAATATCACAAGGATGATGATTTTTACATTGTTATATAAGATAGGAAGATCTACTTCTCAAAAAGAACAGGGAAGATTCTCCCCATTTCAGAGATTAGGAAAGGAAGGCTCAGTCTAGAAGTTATTTGCCTCTGGTTATCTAGAACTTTAGGTGCTGACCTTGAACCAGAACTTGGATTGACTCACTGGGTACTTACTGCTTTTCTTTGACTTGCCTAAGATCTATTTTGAGATTCAGAAATAGCCACAATTTTTTTTTCCCCAGAGACAAAAACCTAGCTATCCAAGGGGACCTTGGTGTAAATCTCATAAAACTCTAGATGACTGCTTTTTTGAGAGAATGGGACAATAGCACGAGTTTCCCAATGAGAAAGTTCTTTTGTCTGTTTCAGGGATGGAACAGAGAGCCGTTAAACTGGGATTGGAACTCGGGGCCTCGGGCTCCTAATTCACTGCTCAGCCACTCGGTTATGAAGGAGATTCCATTCCATAGGGATAAATATTAAGTGTGGGAGCATCTTCCCAGCTTCAGGACGGAAGCGGGGAGAGCGACTGGCCAGCAGCTCATCTGAAAGAGATCAAGATTCAAATTTAAGTCAAACAAACGACATAAAAATGAGGAAGAGAGGATGATCGTGGGGCAGGATTGGACATATTGGGTTCAAAATGGGACATCCAGGGCAGGAGGTTCACTAGGCAGTTGGAGATGCCAGGACAGAGGTCAACAGAGAGCTTGAGGCCAGACAGGTGAATCTGAGGATGATCTGCTAACCCTTGGGGGCTGAGGAGCTTCTCCTATATCACATGACCTCTTTCCATTCACATTATGGATGCTTAATGAGTAAGTTCTTGTTGAGTTTAATTGAATCAAAGCAGGGATCATGCACAGGATCAAAGGAAAGAGATTTTAGTTTTCTGTCAGGAAACATTTCCTAACAATTAGGGGAAAGAAATAGTGGAGCGGCTGCCTGGAGGGGTGCCCTTTTCTTGGGGGGCAGGATGTTTTCAAATAAAGGTTGGGCGAACATTTGTTGGGTTCTAGAGTGGGATTCTTTGGGGGCACAGCTTGGACCAGATGCCCTTGGGGTGACTTCTTCCTCGGAGAGCGTGTTGCCTTGTATCACGACTCTGTTTTGGGAACTTTGCCTCCTAATTCTGGATGGGTTCATGAGTTTTTCTCTGGCCTGGTTTGGACAACCAGCTTTCCCTAATGTTCACTATTAGTGGAGACTTAAGGGAACTTTAATCTACAGGGTTTCCCACGCCTTGACCTTAAATGATGTGAATGTTGTTTTTAATTCTTTATTTCACAGTCGACCAACAGGAAAGAATCATGGTGAGTTTCTTAGCAAACAATTTCTTCTTTTTCTGGGATTCCCCTGTAAAGGAAAAGTCCTTTATTCTTTCTTAATATATATTTTTCTTTTCCTATGTTTTATTTTTTGCCTTTTTCTCTCCTCTTTTCCTTCTTTGTTTCTTTCCTTCTTTCTTTCTTTCTTTCTTTCTTTCTTTCTTTCTTTCTTTCTTTCTTTCTTTCTTTCTTTCTTTCTTTCTTTCTTTCTTTCTTTCTTTCTTTTTCTTTTCTTTCTTTCTTTTTTCTTCTCTTTCCTTCTTCTCCTCTTTCTCCTTTTTCTCCTCCTTCCTTCCTTCCTTCCTTCCTTCCTTCCTTCCTTCCTTTCCTTCCTTCCTTCCTTCCTTCCTTCCTTCCTTCCTTTCCTTCCTTCCTTCCTTCCTCCCTTCCTTCCTCCCTTCCTCTCTCCCTTCCTCTCTCCTCTTCCTTTCCTTTTTATTTTTTTTAAATGAAAGGACATAGAAGTTCTTTGACTCCTGCTTCTCAGCCAGAAATGCTGCTTCTTCTCTCAGATCTAGAACCCCTCTCACTTGATTCTCATGGTCGGTAATTGTGCTCTTTGGTCTTGTCTCAGCCCCGCCTCCAACTAAGATGTCCTCCAAAGCCAGGCCCACTGTTCCCAGTCCAGTGCTTCCATCCTCACCTTCATCATCTCTCTGCTGACCTCTCTGCCTGTTCTTTCCCCAGATTTGGTACCGTTTCCCATAGGTAGCTGGGTGGGGCCATGGAAAGAGTTGGATTTCAGTTTTGCATCAAACACTTGGCTGTGTGACTCTGGTCAAGCCTCCCAGCCTCTCATGGTCTTAGTTTCCTCTTCAATAAAGCAGGAAGGACAATGGCTCCTGCCTCCTGGCATTGTGCTCTAAAATCCCTCCCCACTCAGATGTTCTGTGCCCTCAAGTCTTGCCTATATCTATACTCTAGAGTCTGCTTCTAACTCTCCCCCTCCCTTGGTTACGCCTGGTTGTCTTCCAAGGTTGCTGCCAGCTAGGGGCTGCTAGTAAATATTTAACATCTGGCTTTCTGGGAGGAAAAATGTATACATGGCATACTTGCAAGCTTAATATGCATTATTACCATTTTCTCTATCACTTTCTCAAGCCTGGAAAATCCCCCAAACAAGAAACCATGCCCTGATCTACAGCACGGGCTGAATTCTGAAGTATAAAAGCTCACACGGAACAGGGAACAACCCATCTTTTGAACTGGGTTAAGCCGGGTCCATCCCAGCCCTGCTTTGGGTGGGCATTCTGCACCTTGTTCTTAAATCTCTCCCCACTAAGACGCTGTGGATCCCATTTTGGTCCTAAAGACACTTCCAGGCTTCGTGATTGAGGAGATTATGATGTTTTGCCTGCATGAGAATTGCCCAAATGTCCAGGGACCCGAGCCACCCACTGGACAATTTCTTTAGCCTTCTGAGCACCCACTTTGCTCCGGATCTGAGCCCAGTGGGGCTTTTAAGGAGAACCCTTGCAGAGCTTAATTTCCACAGCATCACTTGGATGTTGAACCAATCTTCCGATGAGTGCGATGTTTCCCTGAAAGGCGGCATTGTGCATCCCACAGGCCCCCCACATCTGCCCTGGACCCCCGCTTTCTTTCCTCCTTTCTCCAGTGGCATCTCTCATTGACTCCCGGTGGCAGCTGGAGGTGGGAACCTCTGCAAAGGATTTTGGTGTCTCCTGGTCTCCCTCCAGCTTCCTCTGCCTCATCCCGCACCCGGTCCTAAGGTGGCTTTGCACTGTAAGCCCTGAAACAGAGCTTTTGAAGTACAAAGACGACACATCCTGAACCAATACGTCCTTTCTAATTGTTCAGTCCTCTTAGGGAAAGACATGTCCTGCAGCCCATGGCCGAGTCCCTGATCACCGCATCCTCATCCCAGACTGGGAGGAGGAAGGAAGGACCCTATCTGAGAACGGAGATCAGTGCCCCCGGGCCCAGAGAAGCCGACTTTCCAAAGATCACATGCAGATGAGCAGGACTCGAATCTGGTTCACAGTCACAAGTACCATGACACACCCAGTGATTGTGGGGCCAGAGGGAATCCCCTCAGTCTGGGCTGGGCCAGATAAATGGCCCTTCTGCCTCTGGGGTGCTGTGATTTTCTCTGCAATTTTTTCACATGAGCCTCCAAAGTCCTTCCTGAGATGGACAGAGAGCTTGACCATGCCGTAATCTGCAGGTTGTCTCTCCTTTGGGAAGGGAGCTCCTTGAGGGCAGAGCTCATGTTTCGGCCTCTTTTGTATTGTTTGTATTTAGCACAGGGCCTGGCATACAGCAAACACTTAATAAATGCTTGTTGACTTCCTGACTAAGACCCACTCCCTACATTCGAGTTGCTCATACAATGGTACCTGTCTAGACTGCAAGCTCAGAGATGGGGGATAGAATGAGAGTGGAAAGAGCAGTGGTTTTAGGAGGTAGAGGATCTGGATTCAAATCCCATCATCACTAATACCAATTATATGACATTGGGTAAGCCATTCATTTCGCTCATCTGGCTTCTGCTTTCCTGATCGGTCCCATGAGGGAGGTTGGACTGGGTGATCTCCAGGGTCTCTCCCCACTGTGGATCTGGGGTTCTGTGATCCAGCCCAATGCTCTCATTTGAAAAATGTTTGCATGATGTATGGGCTGCTATGTGGTACAGTGGATAGAACATTGGGCCTGGATTCAAGAAGTGTCCTCTTCAGGAGTTCAAATCTAGCCTCAGAACCTGGGCCTTTTGCCCTCTCTGCCTCAGTTTCTTCAACTGGAAAATGATCTGGAGAAGAAATAGCAAACCTCTCTAGTATCTAGAGCCAACTCCTTCCCATGAGGTTCGGCACTTCCTATGCCTTGTGTTAGGATCCTATCACCCAAGTAGCCATGATGCACCCAAGATGATGCAACCAGCAGCTGTTAGAGGGAAGACTCCCATCTCGGTTCCTGACTGGAGGGCAGTGTCTCTTTCCACATACTGGGGAGAATTATAGCACCTGGCACGCAGTATTGCAAAGGCAGCCAGGAAGCATAGTGGATAGTGTGAGAGGCTGGAGCCTAGAAGAGTTAAATCCAAATCCAACCTTAGCCAAGAACCAGTTGTGGGATCCTATTATTTAGCTTCTTCCTGCCTCAGTAAGATGTTTTGTAAAGTGGCCACCATAATGATCTTCGCTCCAATCAAATGAGGGAATATAAGTGCTAGCTGCTCTTATTATTATAATTATCATTGTCTTTTATTTGAGCTTTCTGATAACTGAGCAAGGCAGATGCTACAGACATTCTGAATTATGGCCATGTTAGAGTTGGGAACATGGAGATTGGGAGGCGAGTGACTTTTCATACAGGACCTCTTGTATGGGCTCATACAGCGAATATGGACCTGGGGCTTTCCTGATCTTAAGTCCAGGGCTCTCCCCGCCACCCTGTGAGGCTGCATGTCTGAGTGAGGAAGCCTGGTTTAAGTCCTAGATCCAATGACTTGCCAGCTAGCTGTGTGACCATAGGGCAGTCATTGGCCCTGTTTCATGAAGTGGAGCAATAACCCTTATACCATGGATCTCATAGGGTCATTGTTTGAGAAAGTAAAATCAGCTACAAATATTCATTAAGGGCTATTCTGAGCCAGTCATTGAACTAAGCACTGGGAATGCAAGGAAAAGCAAAGATCAGTCTCTGGCTTGCCTTCAAGGAACCCACTCCAATGGGAGACACAGCAGGCAAAGAAAACCCAGGCAGGATAAATTGGGGTGGGATTCAGCGGAGACTTGAAACCGGGGAAGCCTAGAGGCAGAGGTAAGGAGGGAGTCTCTCCAGGCTAGGGAAAATGCTCAGTCTAGAATAGTTAAGACCAATGTTCCTGGATCACAGATCATATGGGCTGGGGTGTATGAGGTATAGGAAGGGCCTGGGTCTTGAATGCAGAAAACATAGGATCATGGAGGCAATAAAGAGCTCCTGGAGTTTATTGAGTAGGGAGGTGAGTTGATTAGAATTATGTTTTTTTGTCATTCAATCATCTGAATCATGTCTGACTATGACCCAATTTGGGGTTTTTTTTGGCGGGGATACTGGAGAGATTTGTCATTTCCTTCTTCAGCTCATTTGACAGATGAGGAAACTGAGCCAAAAGGGGCAGAGTGATTTTCCCAGGATCACATGGTGAGTAAGTGTCTGAGAGCAGGTTTGAACTCAACTCTTCCCAATTTTAGTAAAACTGCTCCATCCCCTGCATCACATTTTCTTACATTTCGCCTTGATTTGGCCCAGCCATCTAGCCTGTGGAGAAATGGTTGAATACTGAATTAATTGTATTGAGCTGTCCCTTCCTGGTTTGTATCTTTCTCAAGGTAAACATCCCAGTACTTTTGAGTAAACTGAATTTTATTGTTCTAACTTGCTATTTAACAGTTACAGCCCAGTTGTCTGTCTATCTGACATCAGTAATCTGGAGATCTCAGGACTCTCCCCCTGTGGTCTTCACCTTATATTCCTCCCCCCTTTCCACAATCATCCTCATTCTCCTCTAGCCGTCTCTTTTTCTCCAAGACAACGTTACTTTATGGGTCCTTGGATTTCCTGCTTCCCTGGGATGATGGATCCTAGAAGTTCCCCAAGATCATTTCTCACCTTGTAGATCAGGAATATGAATCAGGAAAGGGGAGCGACTTGCTTTTGCTCATACAGGTCTGAGACTGGGTTTGCAAATCCAGAGCCCTTTCCTGGCAAAAAGTCAACATTTCAGGTGGTTCAGCTGACTTAAGAATGGACTCCTAAATGTCTGCACCCTTCTCAGCCACTCCTGAACTCTGAGGCTGACCTACTCCTCCCCCAGGCAGCTTCCCCACATTTAGCTCAGATGATCAAAGGAATCAGCATGGTCAGGAGGTTTTCGAGCAGGCCTTTTCTTTCCAGCAGGAAGCTGTTTATCCAACTTTTGTTCTCCACATTCCGTCTGGTTCAGGGCATCCCATTGTGGTGTCCAACATTCACATGGCTGGGGAGAGAGCCGGGATTTCAGCCCGGAGATAAGATCAGGGAGCAGTGCGATGGCCCAAAGCTCCGCCTGCTAGCAGTGACCTCAGGGAAGCCGGCAACACTCAGTTTTTCTAATGGCAGCATTTTTCCCCCTGGAAGGGCTTGGTAAACTTCTCTCCAGAGAGAGATGCTGGGCTGGAGCTAATCTGGATGGAAAGATGGGCACCTCCAGGAGGTGGGGACCCAAGGCTTCTCCTCCATGAAGTTTCTCTCCAGAGAAACTGGATTTCAGGAGGGGAATGAGCTGGTTTGGTTTGATCCAACCATCAGAGAGCATTCTTTGGTCCCCTTCTCCATAATCATGCTAGGTAGAATGCTTTGTAGAATCGTTTACACACTGTTTAAAGCAGCTTACAAACACTATCCAACTGCCCAGCAATCCCGGGAGGCAGCTGATATCATTATTGCCACTTTGTAGAGGAGGAATTGGAAAGATGGGAAGTGATTTGCCCAGAGTGATACGCCCAGCATGGGAGGAAGGGAAAGGGAGTTGAATCCTGAGGCAGAATTGGAATGCAGGGCTTCCTAACTATTAATCCAGTGTCTCTCCACCACATTACTATTCTTCCCCTTGTCAGGGGACCCAAGACCTAAAATGGTGGTGGGGGGGAGGTAGAAACTCCATCTTGATAGAGTTTATTTATTTATATAATTTATATATATAAAGTTGTTATATAATTATATACTTTATACATATGAATAATTATATATATGTATATGTTGTATATATATATTTATACAATATATATGTGTATATTTAATATTTCCTTCCATGAATCTCATTGGTAATTCTTGTGACCTTGTCACTAAGAGAAATCACAGATCTTTTCATATAGGGCAACGATTGTTGCAGATGTCTCCAGATATTATATCTGTGCATCAGTGCTTTGAAATGATACCCACGGGATCACCTAACTGCTAGCAGCTTTGCCTGGTGGGCAGCCAGGGGCTCAGCTGCCAAATGGTAACATGGGATGGAATCACGCCAGTGACCTGGGCATCCACGCCACTTTCTGACACTCCCAAGCTGCGCCTGTAAGTTCTTTTCTAGTTCCTCATTTTGGAGAAGATGAAGCAGAATGCACAGAAGTAGCCCAAGATCAAATCCACAGCTAGCAAGCAATGGAGAGAGCATTTCATAGGGTCTCTGATTCCAAATCTATTATTCTTTCCATTGTGACAAGAAGAATAATAGCTACATCATGTACTTTAAGGTTTACAAAGCACTTTAACAAACTTCTCATTTTATTTTGGAAGTAATTCCAGAAGATAGATGCCATTATTATTCCCGTTATTTTACAGATGAGGAAACTGAGGCCGTTAATGACCGATTCCGGGTTACTTAAGTAGTAAGTGAATGCAGGTTTTCTTGAGTTTGGATCTAACGATCTTTCCCCCAGCTGCCTAAAGTGAAAGTGGCCAGGGAGAAGGTCTTGCCAACAATCCACATTTAGAATAATGAGTTTTGGAGCATTGTGGGGTTTCTGGGAGTCAAGAGTAGTGGGAAGTTTAAGGTATGTCTGTAAGGAAAATGAGTGGAATTTATTCAAGTGAATGAATAGAAAAATCAGCTGGCATGTACAGAGCATCCCCCATCTTATCAGACTGATGTCCTCCTTATCCTGGACACAGAGAAGACTTTATAAGGAGGAAAGGATCCATTTCAGCCAATAGATGATGATTAAGCACTAAGGAGCTAAGCTTTTTGGAGCTTCCTCACCTTCTCCTGTTATGCTTTTTCTCTTGGGCATGGGAAGGTGCAGATTTTGAATGGCAGACAGTTTGGCTGGAGCCCCCAGACTCACCATTCCTATCCATGTCAACCAGACCTATCTCCCAACTCTCTGTATCCTTCTGTGAAAGAGGAACAGTGAGACACTATCAGGAGCAACTGAGAAATGAATTCAGGAACCTTAAAATGTGGTGTTAGTGCCAGGTATTTAGTATTGTTGCTGTAGCCATTCACATTATTATTATTATTATTATTATTATTACCTCCAATTTCTCCTTTTATTTTTGTTTTGGTGGTCCCAGAAAATAGGAGACAATACAGGATTAGGAAGAGAGAGCTGGACTCAGCGAGAGGAAGATTTGAATTCAAACTCATTTACCCTTTTATTCCTCAGGCATTTCTCCAAAGCCATAACTTGCAAAGACAATCAGTCCATAAATTAGTATTTATTAAGTGTCTACTCTGTCAGGCACTGGAGTTAGGCAAAAGCCCCCAAGGAACTCACTATCCTGACCCATGTGGAGAGAGGGAATTCCTCTCTCAGATTAATCTACCCCAAATGAAATGGTAGGTACCACGGTAGTGGTGGCAGGGGAGGGGGAATAGCCCCTACATAGTGTTTGGAATCTAGTGGGCACTTAATAAAAGTGGGTGTGGCTATAACTCTGATGACTCCCTTCCTGATTCCACTATAGCCCTTAGTCAGCTCTAATGTATTTCTCATGAAGTTTTCTGAATTAGAATTGTCTGGGTAAGCATTTTATACCCCACTGGGCTCTGGCTTTGACTTCCCCCTCCCCCAGCACCCAGTAAAGTGTTAGGCAATCAAGAGGGGCTTAATAGATGTCTGTTGACCAAATGGACATTTTTTGTTCCTCCTGGATGCCACTCCAGGCCTATTATAAGAGTGATCAAGAACAATAGAAACGTATAATTGGGCAAGGTGACCTACCCCAGGCTGAGAATTTTTTGCTTAAAACAGAAAGAGAATAAACTGCTTAGGAGAGACATAAGAAATAAGAATCTTCTTGAAATGATATTCCTGTAAGAAATTGGAAGGGTAAATGAACTGATCTAGGATGTCAGAGTAAAGAAAGATTTTAGAACATCAAATACAAAGTGTCCAGGTTGGGACGGAACCGTTAGAACTGAGCAAGAATTTAGAACATAGACTATGGAACATCAGACTTGAGTAAGATCTTGGAAACTAGAATATGAAATGTGAGGGCTTATGGGAGCTTAAAAGACAGAATATAGGATGAAAGATCTGGGAGGGGCTCTAAAACATACAAGAGGATCAAAGAAAGGACAAGAACTTTACCTGAGGTGGATGGGATGATAATGGATCAAAGTTAGGATGAGCTACTCAGTTGTTAATTCATTTCAGTGTTCTTTACCAAGGAAAATATTCACTGGTCTGGAGCGATGAAAGTAAAAATGTCTAATGGGGAATAAACATGTGCAAGTGCATAAAAAACAGGGGACCTTCAACTGAGTGCATGGGGTGGTTCTAGCTTCTGTTAATGACTGAATGCGGGGGACTAATGACTGAGCCAATCCCAGTGACCTTTGCAAGATTGTGGAGAATGAGGTTAGTGCAGAAGGATGGAAGAAGGGCAAATGTCCGGAGGTTTTGAAAAGGGATGAGAATAGATTCCATTTGCTCTAGGCTGTGAAATTTGACTTGAATTCCTGAATGCTCTAGAATATTTTATTAAAGAGATACCAAGAGAAAAGTTCAAAAAGGAAGCCAGGATTACCTGGCTTTATTAAGAGTTTATGCCAGATTAATCTCAAGTCATTCTCTTATTCAGGATCTCCAAACTTATACATCAGAGTAAAGCTTTAGATGTATTTTGTCTAGGTTCCATAAAGGCTGATAAGGTATCTTAAACTAATCTTAGGGAATAGATGGAGAGGTGTGGGCCATGTCATGAGAGTATCAGGTGGATGTGGGATGGTGTATTGACTGGGATCAACTAATGTTCAATGCTGGCTTGAGAAATTGTCTGTAGTGAAATGTTCCCAGAATCAAATATGTAAGACTTTTATCAATGACTTGAATAAAGGCATTGGAGTCATGTTTAGCTAATTTGAGGATGGTGTGAAGTTGAGATGGGGAACTAGCCCACTGAAGGACACTGAAGATCCAGACAAGTCTCAGTAGACTGGAACTTTGATTCAATCCAAAGGAAAAAGTTAGTAGGGATAAATGTAAATCCTGCACTTGGTTAAAAAAAGTTAGGTCATCAAGCATTCACTGGGTACTTAGTATGTAGCAGGATCTGGGAATAAAAAGAAAGGCAAAAAGATACTCCATTCTCCTAAGGAGCTTAGTTCTATTAGGGGAGACAACTTGCAAACAAGCATGTACAAATACGTTGTGAAGAGGATAAAGTGAAATCTCTGACATCTGGGTCTGGGTCACAAATCAAGGGACGACTGAAGAGAAACCTATGCTTGGGAGACATAGTTGGGGTCACAGGCCCTAAACTGTGTACTAAAGCTAACAGTAGCCACATGGCTCAGATCCCAGAAGCAGAACAGAGTCTCAGTTTCAACTTCTAGTCAGTTCTGAAACCTGCAAAGAAATAGCCAGGACAGGAATCCCAGATCAAAAAGAAGTCCACAATTCTGTCACTGTGAACCAGCAGAGCTTTCCAGCTGACTGAGAGTGATTAAGTCCAACAATTACTGGATCTCCAAGGGATGCTAGCCCACAGGTCTTTTGCTCAGAACCAAACCCAGATCAGGGACTTAAAGAGCTTAACCTAGAGGAGCAATGATCAGACTTTGCACTAAATGGAATCAATTTTTAAATAATGGATTGCAAATATCAGCCTGCCAACAGAATCATTCCAAGGGAAATTTGTTGAGTGAGGTATTTGCTTGAGAGGCTGACAAACTTCTTTGAGTTCCTGAGTTTCTAATTGCTTGACCTTGCAAAGATTTTGGGGAAAAAGTCAATGGACTGGTCACAAGAGATAAGCCACTGGGAGCTGAATGAAGGTCAGGATGGGGCATTCCCAGGATTCCTCAGGTTATACAAACAGGTAATTATTGAGAAGAAACAACAGAAAGGATGCCACTAAACAAAGATTTGACAAGAGAAATGTTTATGTCATCTATTTCTTGTTTTGTCCATATGAGCATTTTATTAGTTTTTTGGCAAATTTTGGTCCATTTCTTTTATGTTATTAATTTCATTAGCTATAATATGTAATAAACTGATGACAATAAATTGTGATTTTTCCTTTTGCTCATTTCAAATTTTGGTGAATTCTTTTATTGTAATCAGATCAACTTGGAAGCACGGAACCCTCCAGATTCTAAGCCCCAGCTGTCTCTGAAATTCAAAAATAGCATAATACTCAATACCCAAAACAGAATACCCAGCAACACAATCAGATGCCATCTTCTCTCCAGGAGTGCATAGAACTTAGCCCTCACATAAAGTCCAACTTCAGGAAATAGGCTGAAAGAATGAGCAAACAAAAAAAGAATTCCACCATAAATTGCTATTATTATGACAGAGATACTGAAGTCATAAACCCAGAAAAAGAGCATGGTTCCAAAACACATACAAGCAAAACCCTCAAAGAAAACCACAGCTTGAGCACACATTCAACTACAATTTTTGAAAGAGATGAGACAAATTAACAAATGGTGAGCGTGTTTTTTTAAATGCGTAAGAGTGCCAGAATTGAAAAAAGTTGAAAAATTCACAAGATTCATGGAAGAAAAAAATAGAGAATTAACAGCCTGTCATAAATGGTACAAATCTTTCCTAATCAGCAAAATCCCTGGATATTAGAACGGACCAAATAGAAGATGGCCTCATGAGACAGAAATATTAAAATGAATTAAAAACTGAAAAAATAGAAGAAAATTTAAAGTGCCTCATAGCAAAATCAAGTGAACTGGAAAACAGATTAAGGAAAGAAAATTTTAAGACAATTAAGACTATCTGAAAGCCATAACCAATTTTTTTAAAAGAGCCTAAATTTCATATTTTAATAAATTATCAAAGAAAACTTACCAGACCTTTTAAAACCAGAGAACTAAATAGAACTAGAAAGAATCCAATAGTTACCTCCTGAAAGAAACCCCCAAATGAAGACTCCCAGAAAAAATACTACAAGCAGTCTGAAGGAAAGAATTTAAATCCAAAGAGTTACAGTAGGTATTACATGTGATTTGGTAGCTATCACCACAAAGAAGTGAATATTTAGAAGACAATATTTCAGAAAGCAAAATACAAATTTGCAACCAAGAACAACATGGCAAGACTAATATAATTCTACAATGGGAAGATGGATGTTTAATATAATAGAAAACTTCCAAGCTTTCTGATGAAAAGACCAGAACTACATAGAAATGTTGAAGTGCAGTCACAGTACTCAAAAGAAATGGATAAATATGATGGACAAACACAAGAGATTTAATAGGGACAATCTGCTTAAGTTCTAATATGGAAAGATAATGTTAATACTCCCTCTCAACTTTATTTTAAACAGGGAATATAGAGGAAGTCTAATTAGACAAATGACATCGGATTGATTCTGATACACTTGATGACCTTAGAAGAAGGGAAAGGGAGAAGAAGAGGAAAACACTGGAGAGCAAAAAAGAGAAAGTTAGGGAAAATGTTTCCCATAATTGGGGTATAAAAGTAGAAGACTATACAAAGAAAAAATTGATGAGGGGAACAGATAACATCAAAACTGGTCAAAGGAAGGAAGAATACACACACATAGTTGGGCACAGAAATAGATGTCCCTTAATTTAAAAAAGGTGGAAAAAGGAAGAAGAAACAAATAGATTAAGAGCCGAATTCCAGAGGACTTATAATGCAACATGCTGCTCATTTCTTAATAGCCAACTGAGAGACCTAGAATGCAAAATGAAGGTGATTTTTTTTTTGCTCATGACCAATATGTACATTTTTTGCCCAACTGTACATATTTGTAAGAGAGGTTTTGAGTTTTTTTAATTCTTATTTGGTGAAGGGATAAGAGGGACAGAAAGAGAGAGGAAGAGATTTTTTTCCTGATTAAAAAAGACAAAATTTAACTAAAAGAAGCAAAAAAAAAGATGTCCAATAGTTTGTTAGGGATTTTAGTCTGTAGATTAAGAGAAAAGTTAGGGCTAGATAAGTACATCTTTTGGCCATCCATATGGTGATGATAATTGAATGACATTTGGAGCCGATGAAATAAAAATGTAAAGCAGTAAAGAGGAATGAGAGAATCAGGCTCAATACAGAATAGGGGGGAATCCAACATTAGCAAGCTTGACTTGGGAGAAAATTCAGCAAAAGACAAGGAGAAAGAGCAATCAGAGAGGTGGGATTACCAGGAGAGCATGGCATTGTGAAAATATGGAGGAAAAAGAGCAGTAAAGCAAAAAGGATGGTCAGCAATGGCTAAGGTTGCATGAAGATCAAGAAGGGTGAGGACTGAAGAAACATTAGATTTGGTAATTACTAGATCACTGTTCAGTTTAGAGAGAAAAAAAAAAACAAAAACAAAAGATATGACTAAATAGACAGGTATTTGAAAAAAAATAGAGTTTCAGTAAACAGAAAATTCACTTTGAACCACAGATACAATATGACGAAAATTAAAAACAACAACAACCTTCCCAAATCCAACCTAATAGATTTGGTGTCACATTTAAGAAAGTCATAGATTGTAAATTATGAGGTTAAATTTGACCCAGAAATTCTAGTGGTAGCTCATACTCTGAGGAGGCTGTTGATAAAAAGTGAAGGCTCATCTACTCTAAAGTATTTCTAGTAGCACTTTTGGTTTTGTAGAAAGCACAGTAGACTGACCCCCAGAAATAAGTGAAAAGAACAATGACCACAAAATAATTGAAAATGAATGTGACAAAATTACAAAGAATAATCCTGGCCCTAGAGAACAGATTTGAGAAGACACTTCCCATCACTCGGTCAGTAGTAATCAGAGGTCCATGGCATGTGGCACATCAAATATTGCATATTTTAATGTATGAATTAAGTTTTGGTGATTTCTTTCTTATTTTTTAACATAAAAATTCTTCATTATATGAGAACTTTTAGAGAGGGGAGAAACTTTTTGTAAAGATAAAAATGATAATCAATACAATTTCATTTTAATAAAAGGGTGATATGGAAGATGGCGGCGTGGAGGCAGACAGCTGCTTGAGCTCCTCGCTTTCTCTCAGAACTTACTTCATGACAAGCCTCTGACTTAATGCTTGACCCAGAAAGAAATCCACAAATTATCACCAAGAGAAGACATCCTTGAAAGTCGCCAGAAAAGGTCTGTGTTTGTTCGGGGGAGGGTCAATCAGACTGGGCGCAGACTGAGGGCAGACAGCCAGAGCAAGACAGGCAGCTCACACAGCTCAGACCGGAGGGGGAGGGGTGTGATCTCTGCAGTTTCTGCGAAAGGGCTTTTGCCCCAGTGTGGATGCTCCGTCTTGGCAGCAAGCCAGGAGCAGCAGAGAGGGTGTAAACACCGGAGGTGAAGATTAAAACCCCAGAAAGCCAGCGTCTCTCAGAGCCCGGCCACCCCCAACCCCTACCTGGACTGACTCGGTGCGTTCTCAGAGCCTCAGAGCGCAGACTCAGTACAGTCATTGCTGTTCTGTTAGTGGCTCTCTGCTGCCCTATCCCCAGTCTGTAGAGGAAGCCCATTAATAACATCCAGCCCTATCCCCCGCAAAACAGACCAATTGCTTCTCTTGTCAGTTTGTTTTCTTTGATTCTGACAAAATGAATAAAAAATTCAAAAGGGCTCTAACCATTGACAGCTTTTGTGTGGAGAGGGAGCAGACTTCAAATGCTGAGGAGACTAGGAACAGAATGTCCCCAGATGTATCCCCTGGGAGGGATATAAGCTGCTCCTCAATACAAAAGAACCTCATAGAGGAAATCAAAAAGGCTCTCACAAGAGAGCTGGAAGAGAAATGGGAAAAGGAAAGGGAAGCTTGGCAAGAGAGCCTGGAGAAGTCATCCCATGCATTCAAAGACAGAATGGATAAAGAAATCAAATCATTGAGAAACAAGATTAGTGAGCTGGAAAAGGTAAACAACTCCAAGGAAAACAGGATTAGTGAGCTGGAAAAAGAAATCAGCTCTCTAAAAAATAAAATGGATAAAATGGAAAAAAATTCCATAGAAGATAAAAACTCAATTGGACAATTACAAAGAGATATAAAAAAAGTGAGTGAAGAAAATACATCACTGAAAATTAGACTGGAACAAGTAGAAATGAATGACTCAAGGAGAAACCAAGAGGGAGTCAAGCAAAACCAGAGAAATGAAACAATTGAAAAGACTGTCAAGTACCTTACCAGAAAGACAACAGACCTGGAAAACAGATCCAGGAGAGACAATTTGAGAATAATCGGACTCCCTGAAAAATGGGAGGAAAAAAAGAGCTTGGACACCATTTTCGAGGAAATTATCAAAGAGAACTGCCCAGACGTTTTGGAAACAGAGGGTAAAATAGACATTGAGAAAATTCATCGATCACCTACTGAAAGGGACCCTAAAATCAAAACGCCAAGAAATATAGTGGCCAAGTTCAAGAACCATCAGACAAAGGAAAAGATATTGGAAGCTGCTAGAAAAAAACAATTCAGATATGGAGGATCCACAATAAGGATAACACAGGATCTAGCAGCGTCCACATTAATAAAAGGGTGATATGCCTTCCCGGATTTAGGGTGATAATTCCTCTATGCTTTGCCTCATTAGACCCTTCTGGACCATTGAGGTCAGTTTTCTGAGGTCATAGAGTAGGAATGTCTTTAATAAGCTGGAGAGCACAAACTGATGCTGAGTGAAACAAGCAGAACCAGGAATACATTGAATACAATAAAAGGTTCGATGATCAACTATGAAAGACTTGGATCTTCTCCATGGTTTAGTGATCCAAAGGAATCCCAATAGACTTAGACAATGCCATCTGCATCCAGAAAAAGAACTAAGAATACTGAAAATCAACACATGCTATGTTCATTTCTTTTTCCTGTTATATTTTAATCTTTCCCATGGTTTTTCCCTTTTGTCTGATTTTTTTTCTCCCAACATAACTCATAAAAATTTAAATTTAAATTAAAAAAAACAAAATAAGCTAGAGAGTATTGTGTGTGTGTGTGGGGGGCAACCAAGATGGCAAAGAGCTTTGGTTCATGGTATGGTACCAGAGATGTTTAGCCTGGACAACAGAAGACTTGGGGTAGGGGGATAATAATCATCTTCATGTATTTGAAGAGCTGTGACATAGAAAAGGGATTGGATTTTTTCCAGCGTTGCCCCAGAGAGTAGAACCAGGAACAATCAGGGGAAGTCAAAAAGACTCAAGTTTAGGTTTGGTTTTTGGGGAAATTTTCCTGACCATAAGAGCTATGTAGAATCCAAAGGGGCTGCTACTGGAGGCAATGGGCTCCTCCTCACTGGCAGTCCTTACAAAGAGGGGCCAATACAAAGAGGTTCAATAACTGCCTATGAATATTGTAAGACAGTCCTTCTTAAGACTCTCCTTTTTATTTTCCAGAAAGGATTAGACTTTTGGGTCTGCAAGATCCCTTCTAAGATTTGTGATTCTTTGAATCATGGTGGCAGTGATGAGCTGACAATGCTTTATCAGTGTTCCCCATCCCCTTTTTCCAAATGGCTTTAATTCTTAACATGAAATATATCTCTGGCTTAATTAATGAAATGCCCCCATTAGCTCTAATTGAACTAGAGCTTACCATGAGAGAACCTCTACCCTAAAGTGGCAGCTTCCTGTGACTCGTCATTAGCTGTTAGGTTGGACTGTGATGACTAGCTGATTTACATTCTGCACGTCTGTCCTGAGTTAATTTAATTATATATCATGATGGATACTGTGGTTAATAGCTCAGGGTCTGATCTCCTCCTTCCTTCCCCGAGATGGTTCTGTTTGACGGATATCTTTTAAATAAGGGCAGGCTTTGTAGACTGACAAAGAGAAGCAGTTTATCATTCAGTGAGTGCAGTACTTACTTGGACCCTGGGCAAAGGTCTGAAACATATGGCAGCTCCTTCAGGAAGGGTGGCTACCCTGAGAAAGCAGCACGGGCTTTCTGCGGAAATGTTTCATCGGGGGCGGAACGGCTTCCTCATATGACTCCTTATGGGACCCTCTCCTCTGTGAATGAATGAAAAATTATTTCTTACATGTTTGTTACATGTAAGTTATGGGGACACACACACACACACACACACACACATATACACACACACCAAAGGGACAAACTAAAGACCAATTTGACCTTAAAGATCAATGGAGGAACAGTCACTTAGGGAAAGTCCTTCTGGACAAAGTCCTCTTCTCTCTCCCCATCTTTCCTATTGACATGATGCTCAGACAGAGGTTTGGTGTCCATGACACAGTGATCATGAATAGCCATAATATCAAAACCCACTTTAATCACTTTAATTGAATTCAAATCATAAGTTCATAGGAAGATAAAAATCAATTCAGTCCAATTCAATAATGATTCACCAAGCACTTAATTTGTTCCAAAAGCTGTTAATTGTTGAAGATTCAAAGACAGAAGCTGTGCATCTGTCCTCATGGAGTTTACTTACTGGGAGGAAACAACCTCATACACTCATAATAGCCAGTATATGCTAAATGCTCTTTTGTGATGTTTGTGTATGTGTCTGGTGGGATCAGTGATGCTAGAGCACATCTGGGGTCCTCATCTTTCCTTCAGAAGAGTTGAAATGACTTACAAGTCAGTTGTAATCACATCAGAGGAGTGATGGACAGGACGGGGAGCAGGTAGCGCTGAGACAATCTGATTCCACCTAATAAATAAAGGCATCTAAGGAGGGCCTGGGGAAAGAATCATTTGTATATTTTGAAGCAGCGCTGCAGGGCAAATCAATGGATTACTTAAACCAGTAACTTCTGATCTAGTACTTGGGATTAGAAGGAGTCTCAGAGATCATCTAGACTGTGTTGGAGTTAGGGAGTGTCTTGGCCATCCTATCCTGTGGAATCACCAACTACAATCATTATGGGATGATGGAGTCCATCAAGCCTTACCATCTGGCCGGCCATTGTGTGTTAAGCTTCTCTGGACTCTCTTCAGACTCAAAAGTGTCCATAACATCTTCCTCAAAAGGTTCATATTTTGTGTTTTAAAAATGACCAGTTATGTGCTTCTGGGAAAGGTACTTGGCTTCTCTGTGCCTCAGTTTCCTCATCTATCAAATGAGGGGTTGGGACCTTTTTCTTTGGGAACTCAAGGTTAAATGCAAGTACCTAAAGAGGTTTTTAATCAAAAGATTCCTGCCTGACATGTAAGAGATCTAATTGGTAGCTCCTGGTTCTTTCAATGAATGGCTCTATGGTCTTTGGCTGGTCCTTCTCTTTGGCCAAAGTTTTATGGATATTTAGACTTATATTCAGGGGTGATTTGGTTCAATTCTATGCAAATCATGCTTACCTCCTCCCACATTTTGATCCTGCCAAAGTTTAAAGACTTCCAGGGCTGAGTGTTCTGCTCTTCACGCCAAGGTAGACTCTAGCTTTTGGACAGCTCCGATTCTTAGAGGGTTTGTCTGTACTTTAGCCAAAATAGGAGTCTCTGTATTTCTTATTCCCATTCATGGATTCTAACTCTGCTTTTCAGTAAATCTCATCTCTCTTTTTTGGGTCACATGTAGTCACAGAGGAAAAGGGTGAGGGCGTTAGAGTGAGAGGGCTGGTTTCAGATGTTACCCTTACCACTTGTGAATCACTTCTCTCTGAGCCTTAGTTTCTTTATTTGTAAAAATGAGGATCTAGATTTATGATTATTAAGATAATGAAACATGTGAAGAAAGCTTTTATGTCCCCATTTTTATCTTCTCTAGGCTGAATAATCTCCATTTCAATTCCCAATATGCTTTCAGAATGGTCTTCGGTCTTTCATACTTTGGCCACCTTCTTTGGCACACATTGTACCCTTAAGGGAGGGAGTTTTGACTAGGTCACCTCTAAGATTCCTTCCAGCTCTAGCAGACCACATAATCAATGTCCTAGAGCAATTTTGAGACAAGCCATCTTTGTCATGGAAAATTCATAAAATAGAGGGAATTTAGGATTTATAGTGACCTTGGTCTTGGGAGGCCTTTACCCTTCCTGTGTGAGAGGGTCCATTCTGGTGAGATGTCATGAAAGGTGTGACTCCTTTCTATCAACCAAGAGGTAAGTGAGAAGATTTCTGCCTCTCTTGTGGGTAAATTAAACTTTTGATCCCTGAATTCATATTGGAATATCCCTGACGGATGTGTCAGAAGAGCTCAGGCTCCCAGGATCTGATCTTGCTTCTGTCCCTGACTGTTTTGGAGATGTTGGACAATCCCTCTCTTCTCTGGGCCTTGACTTCCTCCTTTGTAAAATGAAAGGGGAGGTGGGGGACAAGATGATCCCTAAGGGATCTTACTGCCCCTAGCAGTATGTAGCCTTGGTTCTAATGGGCATTCTCTGGCAAATATAGGATGTATGGATGGGGAAAGCAGTGAATTGAGGCTCAAGGAATGAATGGATGGAAGGCTAACTAATTGCTGTCTGTCTGATCTCTGGTAAATTTCTTTCTTTCTCTGAGACCTAGTTTCCTTGTGTATAAAATTACCTGTATGGTTCCTTCCACCTCTAACTTTGCAATATTATGATCTGTAATCAATTTTAGAGACATCATTTCAAACGTGTTATTCTCCTGCCTTGTGACAATAAAAATGTCTCATTGTTCAGTCATATCTGACTCAGCTGGTTCCTATTTAGGGTTTCTCGGGACAGATGCTAGAATAGTTTGTCATGTCCTTCTCTAGCTTATCTTACAGATGAGGAAACTGAGACAAATGGAATGAAGTGACTTGCTCAGGATCACGCTGCTAGTAAGTGTCTGAGGTCAGATTTGAATTCAGAAAGATGAATCTTACTGATTCCAGACAGCACTCTATGCCACCTTGTGGCCCTGCAAATATCATATGATCATAGGTTCAGAGCCAGAAATTAATGACCTTTAGGACATCAAGCCTCCTCATTTGATGGGTGAGGAAACTTGGACACTGAAGGGTTAAGTGATTTTTCCAGGGGCACATAGCTAATAGTGACTAAGACAGAGTTTCTGAACTTTCCAGGGTCTTGGACCCTTTTACCAATCTCATGACACCTCCTTAAAATAATGGTTTCTTTAAAAAACTTTTTAAAATTTCACTTAGGGGTTAGTAGAAAAAAAGCTGTATTTTTTCACATTTAAGTCTGTGGACTTTCTGAATTTATTCATAGGCCCAATGGGGGTTTATGGATCCCAAATTAAGAATGCATGGACTAAAGGAAGAGCTGAACCCAAGTCTTTCTGACTCCAACTTCACCGTTCCATGCAGTCCATCATCCACTCTATCATCCATTCTCCCATTCTGGTCTGCTTTGCTCTGAATTATTGTCACAGCCTGACTTTCAAACAAGGTAATTGATCACATCCATTGTGGCTGAGTCGAGTCATCTCATGAGTAAGATACCCCTTGAAGGCAGAAACTTGGGGGTTCAGGGGATTGGTTAAATAGGAATGGAAAAAGACCCAAGCTCTTTGATTGGACAGAGAGGAAACAAACCTTAGAATCTCAAATTTCAGATCTGAGAGGTCTTTTAGAACACAGAAGGCAGAATGTCACAGCTGGATGGAACCCTACTACAATTTTACAATTCAATAAATATTTACCAAGTGTCTAATAGGTAAGAGCCAGGCACAACAATCCCTGTCAGCCTCAAGGGCCTTATTAATCTACTGGGAGGAAACCACATGTACACTGATGTCTCCCCACCTCCCTTTCTCTTCTCTCCCTGGCTCCCAGCTCTTTTTCTCTGTCTCAAAGTTAGACTCTACCCCAAGTATTCCTGGGGACTATTTGTATCTGACCCATGACAGAGCATTTTGAGCCACATTTGGACACACTAATTTGATTCTAATAGAGTGATGTCCTCTTTGAGAATGAAGGACAACAAATATCTCTGTCTATCTCTTTCTCTGCCTATCTATCAATCTATCTATCTATCTATCTATCTATCTATCTATCTATCTATCTATCTATCAATCTATCTATCTATCTCTAGAAACAGAGATAGATAGATATTTACCTATATTTGTGTGTGTATGTTATATATATATGAATATATGCATAGTTAGCGCATATATTTAATATTCATATATACTCAATACACATATTTAGTGTATATATGCATGCATAATGTAAATTACAATACTGCCCATGTGAACTTACATGTACACATGTGTATGTATACATACATACATAAGAGGGATGGTTAGGAAGAATATTCAGACCTCGGGAACAAACAATTCAGAGGCACAGCAGTGGGAGTTGGAAGGTCTGGCAGGCAGAATCTCGAGCAGATCAATTTGTCTAGGACACGGAGTAATTACTAAGCAGGAATAATGAGTGCTACTTTACTTGGGCAATGGGTCAGAACCAAGTGGTGCAGGGCTTTAAATACATTTGAGCCTAGAATGGAGGATGTCAGAGCTGGGGAAAAACAAAACAAAAACTTTTGCATATAGATTGTAGAATATGGAGTGACTGAGCCCGGAGAAACCTTAGAGCAGAGAACTGAGAATGTAGAACTGAGATGAGCTTTACACATGGACCGGAACATATCAGATCTGGGAGGGCCCTTAAAGAAGGAAACAAAACATGGCAAAACCAGGAAGATCTTAGAAGAATCTTGTCTTTATTGATTAAGAAAGTGAGGCGCAGAAAGGGGATGGGTTTTCTGAGGGTCCCAGAATGGCAAGACTCAAACTCAGTTCTCCATCTCATTCATTACCCATCATGGCCCTCTCCCCGCTTCCCCCCTATAGCATGCACGGAGTATCCATTGTAAAGTGGGGGCAGTCGGAATCCCTCTGCCCAGTTGGCATGTTGGGCGACGATATGGACGCTATGGCAGAGGTCATGTGCCTGGCGCTGCTTTGATAACGTTTTTGGTTTATCAGCTTGGGCACATTTTCCCCCTTTGGGGAAGCTTACCCTCAGCGCCCTGAAAAAAAAAAAAAGCCGTTGTCTCCTGCTGGAAGAATTATGTGTTGGGGAAACCACTTCATTCGGTGGGGAGATTGTGGTCGATTCATCCCTGAGCCCAAAGCCTACAAAAGGGTTCCTTTGAAGCAAAAAATCGCTCTCATGAATCATTGTTTTCAGGGCTTGTCAAGGGAAGTTTAATGAAGGAAGACATCCTTTCAAGCCAACGTGGGGCTCGTCCTTCTTTCTCTGGCTCACAATGGCCGACCTTGTATGGTGGGGCAAGCGGGGGTCCCAGGAGATGGGGACGAAGCCCAGTGAATGGTGGCGGCTGGCTGCCGCAGGTTGAGGCATCCTGAAAAGGGCGGGCTCATTAGCCTGAGAGACTTTGGCGATTGGCCCTACCACTAGTTTGTGTTGGAAACGGCTCCGTTTCTAATGAAGCTCTCCCCGGCCTAAGCTGCAGCCTAAAGGGGGCCTCTGCAGGGCTCAATAATGTGTCACGGGATGAAAAACCTCCTGGGGAGGGGCGGGGGAGGCAGGGGTGCTGCAGAAAGCCTGTGCTGATAACAATGGGGAAGGACGGCCTGTGGGGGAGGCTCCGATGGGCATTTTTGGTGGATTTTCTTAAAGAGGAATACAAAAAGAGCCCTCATCCCCCAATACCCACACCCACACCCAATTTCATCCAAGGCCAGTGGATATCCAGGGGTGCTACATTGCTGAGTGTTCCAGCATGTCACCAAAAGCCCCATCCCCCCACTTCTCAGGATAACGAAGGACAGTGAGGCGCCCTCATAGACACTCAGTTTCCTTGGCGGCACAGTGGGGCAATGATCCTTATTGTTCATTGATGTACAGAATCTCTGTGACAGGTCACTCAAGGAGAAATAGAAAGATGCTTTCTGCAATTGCTGCCTCTCAGTTCTCTCCTCCAGAAAGCTTTCCCCCAAAGTTACTAGTGGTGACAAAACTGCCACATCTAATGACCTTTTTATCACTTCCCACTCCCCATGATTTCAGCAGCATTTGTCATTTGTGATCCCTCACTATTTCAGGTCATTCTCATTCCCCCCCAAGTTCATCATTCTCACCTACAATTCCCAGCCCCCAACTGGATTCATTCTCTAAACTTCTCTATTTCCTCACCAATCTCCTTCCTATGCTCCTCTCTCCCTCTGCGTTTCTCCTTTCTCATTAGAATAGGAGCTCCTTGAATGTAGGTGTGTTGAGACTTGTGTTTTATTGCTAGTGCTTAAAACATTGACTAACACATAATACTCAATGATCAATATTTATGTAGTTATATCTATTCATCCATCCATTCATTCATCTGTCTGTCTGTCTGGCCATCCATCTGCCTGCCTGCCTGCCTATCTATTCATCCATCCATCCATTCATTCACATGTCTCTGCCTCTCCCTTCCTCCCACCCTACTTCCTTTCTTCTTTCTTTCTTTCTTTCTTTCTTTCTTTCTTTCTTTCTTTCTTTCTTTCTTTCTTTCTTTCTTTCTTTCTTTCTTTCTTTCTTTCTTTCTTTCTTTCTTTCTTTCTCTATTTCTTTCTTTCTTTCTTTTTCTTTCTTTCTTTCTTTCTCTATTTCTCTCTTTCTTTTTCTTTCTTTCTTTCTTTCTTTCTTTCTTTCTCTCTCTCTCTCTTTCTTTTTTTCTTTCTTTCTCTCTTTCTTTCTTTCTTTCTCTCTTTCTTTTTCTTTCTTTCTTTCTTTCTCTATTTCTCTCTCTCTTTTCTTTCTTTCTTTCTTTCTTTCTTTCTTTCTTTCTTTCTTTCTTTCTTTCTTTCTTTCTTTCTTTCTCTCTCTCTATCTATCTATCATCTATCTATTCATCCATCCCTCTAGCTATCTAACCATCTATCATCTACCTATCTATCTATCTATCTATCTGTCTGCCTATCTATCTATCATCTATTTATCTATCCATTCATCCATCTAGCTATCTAACCATCTATCTATCTATCTATCTATCTATCTATCTATCTATCTATCTATCTATCTGTCTGTCTGCCTATCTATCTATCATCTATTTATCTATCCATTCATCCATCTAGCTATCTAACTATCTATCTATCTATCTATCTATCTATCTATCCATCCATCCATCCATCCAGCTGATTGCTCCTTGCCAACTGCTATCAGATACCTTTCAAGGTTCCTTCCTAGGTTCTCTTTTATTTTTTACTATCTCTCTTGGTGATCTTGTTCTCAGGTTTAAATAGCAAACCATAACTTTCTTCAAGCTCCAAATAACCTGCTTTTTGGACATTTAGGAGTGGACGTCCCATACTATCTTAAAGTCAATATGTCCAAACCAAAACTCATTATCCATCCTTCTGAAAATTCCCTTTAATGTCAAGAGCACCACCATCTTCCCAATCATTCAAGTTTGTGATCATCCACAATTCCTCGTTATCCAGCACACTCCCCATTTCCAAATGGCAGCCAAATCTTACTGTTTCTGTGACCATAATATTTCTCCTTCTTAACACTTTCCCTCTACTCATATGGTTATTCCTTATCCATGGGACTCTTACAAAAGCTTGAAAGTCTCACTCCAAACAATGTCAATAGCCATAAAATAGATATTAAGTTGCTTTTAAGTGCCAGGTACTGTGCTAAGTCCCAGAGAAACAAATATAAAAAAGAAATACAGTCCTTTCTCTCAAGGGACTTATAATTGAATGGAGGTAGAAAATACACAAAAATGAAGAGGGAGTAGAGTGGTGGGGAGAAGGTACCTGGCACTGGGGGCAGGCGGGAGAAGTTCCAAATGAGTGCAGGTGAGTGGAAAATGAGATGCCTTAGATCATGTCTCTTCTGGAAGTCTCCCCTCCTTAAGTTAAGGTTGAGAAGTTCATGGCTCCCCATCCAATCAGAAAGGCAGAGGGTTCCAATGAAGTATGAGCTTTGAAGTTGGTTCTCATGGTGCAGGGATCAGACATAAATGACATTCGGGGTCTTTGAATTAAAAGGATCCCTTGAAGTCCACCTTCCACTCAGTTTTCAGAAGGATTTTCAGAAAGGAAAGTGACTCTGACCCCAGTATTGTTAATTCTGTCACATCCTCACCTTGGGGATCATATCTAAGCCTGCATGCTCAGTGGTAACAGCACATACAACATTATTAAACTGGGATGCAAATGTGTCAGTTACTTATCTAGGGTAACACAGCTCACAATAAGTGGAATGAGATTTGAATCCAGGTCCTCCAACACCAGTTCTATTGTTCTTTCTATGGCCCAATGTTGCTTTTCTAGAGACATCAATGATCTGGAAAATGGCTAGCATGGAATGATCAGGAAAGGGGAATGCCTCGAGTCTTCATTGCTGATGGGGTTAGGAGGGAATGAAGAGGAAAAGCCTTTGCAGGCTCAGAAAATGAAGTCAACAGATCTAAACTGCTAATTAATTTTAGCAGCAAGGAGTCAAACGAGTAGAAGTAGGAGATCATTATACACTTCAATAAGGATACTGTATGAGGATGTATTCTGCTGAAAGTGGATATCTTCGACAAAGAGAAGAGCTAATCCAATTCCAATTGATCAATGATGGACAGAATCAGCTACACCCAGAGAAGGAACACTGGGAAATGAGTGTAAACTGTGAGTATTGTTTTTTTTTGTTTGTTTTGTTTTGTTTTGTTTTTCTTCCCAGATTATTTTTACCTTGCGAATACAATCCTTCCTTTGCAACAACAACAACAACAACAAAATTCGGTTCTGCACATATATATTGTACCTAGGCTATACTATAACATATTTAATATGTATGAGAATGCCTGCCATCTAGGGGAGGGGGTGGAGGGAAGGAGGGGAAAAATTCAGAACAGAAGGGAGTACAAGGGATAATGTTGCAAAAAAATTAAATAAATAAATTACCTATGCATATGTACTGTCAAAAAAGTTATAATTATAAAAATTAATAAAAAATAAAATAAAAAAAACCATGAACTTTAAAAAAATTTAGCAGCAAGGATGTGCAATTGAGTAAACGATGGCTTTGGAGTGAGAAAATATGAGTCTTTGTTTCCTTCCATGTACATGATATGAGCTAAATTAGTGAATGGGTCTTTTTCTGTTCTAATCTTTAACTTCAGTGACCTGATGGGAGGTCCTGAGGGACTAGACCTGTCTTGCTTGGCCCTGGTGGGATTAAGGAGAAGGAATAACCAAGAGATGGATTTCATCTCCATGTAAAGGTCTTTTCAGTCATGAAATCTGGCAGTAAGATTTACCCTGGCCCTGGGCAGAAACACAGGAGGGACATCCTGGAGCCAGTCTCCTATGCCAGCTCTAAGAACAAGCTCTGGAACTCCAGAAAAGAATCCTCAATATTGTCAGCCTCAGTGTCTAATCTAAATTTCTCATTTATTTCTGGAGGTTGGAACTTTAGGAGGGCCCCAGGGATGCCATGGTGCATAGAGTGCTGAGCCTGGAGGCAGGGAGACCCAAGTCCAAATGTGGTTTCCAATACATCCTAACTGTGTGACCCTGACCAAGTCACCTAATACTGCCTCAGTTTCTAGTGCAAGCTGGAGAAGGAAATGGCCTTGCCAAGGAAACCTCAAATAGGGTCCACAAAGAGTGGACTGAAATGGATAGAAAATCAACAAGAGAATCTCAGGTATCCACTTGCCTCGGGCTTAATGGATTTGTTTTCAAAAGCTATGAGTTCAAATCTCAGTCCTGTTATTTGCCATTTTTCAGTGGGCCTCAGTTTCCTCATTTTTAAAGTAAGGGGACTGGAGCAGATAATCTCTAAATCTCAATTCTGGGGCCATTAGAGAGTCCTGGACCTCCGATTCATTTACTCCTTCTAGCCATCCTCTGTCCCAGAATTCTCAAGAAAGTGCTCTTTCTTGACTCTTGCCTTTGCACTCACATCGTTTCTCTCCACCCCAAGAATAGATGATGCCCTTTGTGTTTATTCCCATGTTCTGACATGTCACCTTGACCAAGACCCTTGAGTCACCCTACCCCATCCAAATATCCCTCAGGAGCAACACTGATGTGTCATCTCTGGAAAAAGACCTTAGTGACCTAATTCAGCTCCCTCTTGTTACAGACAAAGAAACCGAGGTTCAGAGAGACAAAGAAGTTGACCACTGATCCACAGACAGTAAGTAGCAGAGGCAAGAATTGACCCTGACTCCTATGACTCCAGCGCCACCTTTACCCACCGTCTCCATCATGTCAGGACCGGTGACACCATTGGAAGAGGACACGTCTTTCTCTCTTCTCAAAGCCAGTTCTGAATTTTTCTTCTGGACCCCAAACAACACAGACCCTGTGACTCAGACTTCTGCCTCGACCTCTTCTCCTGGAGTCCAGACAAGGACTCCAGTGGCCTGGAATTTCTGGGTCTAAAGTAGGAGGAAATGCTGCAAACCCTCCCGACTTTGACATCTTATCATGGGAATTTAATCAATCAGGCAGCTATTGTTCTTGGCACTGGGCTGACAAAGACAAATATAGACACGATCCCTACTCTCGAGAGGCAGCAGGATAGTCTGGAAAGTGACCGTGACCGGCAAAGAGAGCCTGACTCTGATCTGGATCAATCTGGACAACTCCCTTTGCTGCTCTGGGCCTCAGTGTCCCAATCTGTCAAATGCAGGGATGCAATTTGATGACCTCTAGGGTCTCCTTTAGCTCAATGATTTTGTTCTCGCACCTACTAAAAATGTGATCCTGGATAGTGATAGAAACAGCTAAGAACAGAATTGGTGAACGTGTAGGGAACTCATCGGGCACCTGGTCTGATCTACGCAGAGAAAATAATGCCAGGAAGCAGCCATCCAGATGTCACGTGAAGATGCCCAGTGAAGGGACCCCTCCGCCGGCTCCCCTTCCACTCGGGGGAGCTCTCATCACCGAGAAGCCACATCCTAACATCAAACCTTCCTCTGACTTCTGTTCCTGAGACCAGTCAGCCAAAACAAATTCAATAACCCCCATTACAGCCATCTAAACACCCAGAGCCAGTTTTCATGCTCATCCCTCCAGCAGCATCTTCTCCTGGCTAAATATCCCCAGTGCCATCCTTCCAACTAGTCTCAAAATTAGCTGGAAATCACCTTCCTCTGGCCACTTACAAGCTTGTCCGTGTAGTTCCGTAAGTAAAGAGCCCAGAACTGGACGTCGTCATCTGCATTTTCTCTGGTTGAGACAGAAAAACAAGGAGAGATGTTAGGTTCTTATTAGGTGCTAAGTCGGTACTTAATAATTCTCTAGCTCAGGGTTCACACCTTTAAAAGGAGTTCTGAAAAGGAGTTTACACACCTTTAAAAGGAGCTAGTTCATTGGCTGTAGGAGTTCCCACAAGCCCCTGGGAGTACCCACAAGCCCATTCTCTAGGAGGATAAAAGGAGGCAACATTGAGCCTGGGGAGCAGTCTGGATTGGGTCAAGGACAAGACTTCCCAGGAGAACTTCAGGGAAGCTGGAGGAGATTCAGAGCCAGGATTCCGGAAGAGGAGGATTCGAGATTCTACCTTCGCTCTGGCTGGAGGCTTCAGAAGCCTCCCAAGAAACCTGCTCCCAGAGAAAAGGATTAACAGAAAAGAAACCTCCTCCCAGAGAAGAATTACACCTGAGAGACGACGGAATTCTACAGAGAGAAGCCCCCTCTTTCTGGAAGTTAGGCTGCATTGCAGGGCAAAACTCCATTTCTCGTGGTCGTTTCATGAGCTACTCCATGATGGTGACTCATTTGGATTTTATGGCTGAAGAATTATTCCTCTTTTTAAACAAACTTGTCTCAACAGGTCTCCCCATCATATGTGTGCGTGTTTACTTTTTTATTCTTTTTTAATTAGAGCTTTTTATTCTTTTTTAATTAAAGTTTTTTTTCAAAGAAGTAAGATAGGATGAAAAAAATATGGAAAAATGGGAAAGGGGAAAAAAGAAATCAGTAAAGAAGCAACAAAGAAAGAGAAAAGAAAAAAAAATTAAAGCTTTTTTTCCAAAGCATTTGCATGCATAATTTTTCAACATTAGCCCTTACAAAACCTCGTGCTCCAGTTCCTCCCCCTTCCCTCATCCCCTCCCGTAGATGGTAAGTAATCCAATAGATGTTTAACATGGTAAAAAATAATATAGACTTGATGTAGAAGAACCTACATTTCTTTCTAGTCAAATCCATCTCATGAGATTTGGCCCAAAGTTCTAGCCTGACAAAGGTGGATTCTGACTCAAAAGCAAGGTCCCAGATTTAGGGCAGGAAGGGCCCTTAGGAGCAGGCTGGTCCAGGAGTCACGGAATTGTAGACCTTGGTGGCCAGTCCATACACCATAGGTGTTGCTGCTGTCACTAGGGGATTGCTTTGCAGATGAGTAAACTGAGGCTCAGGGAGACGTGAAGCAGTGGAGAGGATGCTGGATTTGAAGCATGATCTAACATGGGACATGTAACTGTCTGTGTCTCAGTCTCCTTAAGCCTGTTTTACAAATCGAGGTGCCAGGTGATCATCTCTCGAATGATCTTCTGGATCTTCCCCAGAACCCAGAGTCAAGCTCCCAGGCCCATAATTATAAAACTCTGCTCTCTTCCTTTTTGTGTAAAATAGGATTGCTTTTGCTTATGGCCGCTGGGTGCCATAGGGACATAGGACTGGAAATATGGGGGTCTGAGTTTGAATCCTGCTTTAAACTCTCCCTAGAAGTGCCGTAATGCACAGTGTGCTGGTCTGGAATCGGGAATATTCATTTTCCTGACTTACAAACTGTGTGACTCTGGGCAAGTCACGTCACCCTGTCTGCCTCAGTTTCCTCATCCCTAAAGCGAGATGGAGAAATGGCAAACACTCCAGCATCTCTGCCAAGGAAAACCCCAACAGGGGTCATGAAGAGTCAGAAAGTTGTTTAACGTTGGGCAAGTCAGTTAACTTCTCTGTGACTCAACTTCCTAATCTGCAAAATAAGGATAATAATGGCATCTACTTCAAAGGGTTGCTGTGAGGACCAAATGATTTAACATAGGTGAAGAACTTGGAATTGTATAAATACTAATTAGGGTTAGTATGAATTCTTCTCCAATCTTGTAGTGCCTTTCCCACCTTTCATGATCTTTCTATTTAGTCATTGATTTCTCTCTGTGTCTCTCTCCATCGTGGTTTCTGATTCTGATCTATTTGTATATTTTGAGCCTGGGTCTCCATCTCTCACTCAGACTAAGTCTACCCACCACTCACAGGGGCAACATCAATGCCCATCAGTTGGAAGCACGGAGCCCCCCCCTTCCCCTTCTCCTCAGGGAGGCTGCTGTGTCCCTGCTCTCAGGGACTCGCCATCTGGATGCCAGCTTTCATGCGCCTCTCAGTCTGAGCAGCTTTTAGCTCAGTTTGGAACAACTGGGCCCAAGCCCCATGCCCGGGGCAAGGCCAACAGCCACAAGCCACGGCCCTCAGCCCCAGCCTATCAAACACCCCCGCCAGTGGCTCAGGCGGCACATCTGCCAATTCTTGGGGAGCTTGAGGTTGTCTTCCATTGAGGCAAAAGACTAATGGGTCCCATTTCCTCACTTCTTATTTAACCGGGGCACCAACTTCCTGTCAAGGTTTCCCTCCTTCCCGTTCAGTCCCAAGGGGTCCTCTTTGTTCCTTACTAGGGAGCACCGAATGGACAGCTCCTCTTCCTTCTTGTTTCTGTGAGTTTTCACGGTCTCTCCCCCAGCAGCCCGCAGTCCTTTCTGGTTTTCCCAATACAGCCGAACCGTTCTTCACGTCTCCTCTCTCCAAAGTGACAGAGCCCTCCTAGCTGACAGTTCTCACGGCCTTTTCTCCGTCCCCATCCTGCCCGATCTCTGGGCAGCGTCTGACATTGATTCCGTGGGCTCCCCCTTCCCTCTGGGCTTCAGGACATCCCTCTCTCCTGCTTCTGCTCTCCAGTGACTTGCTCCTTCTCTGGCTCTTTGGTTGGATCTTCCCCCATGTCAGGAGCACTTATTATGGGGGTAGCCTTAGTGCCCTGATGTGTTTCCCTTGACTCTGTTCTTTTAGCCCTTTTTAGGAGCTCGCTCTGTGACCTCATCAACTCCCATGAGTTCAGTGATCTGTGAAGATGATTCTGAGATTTTACTGTTCAACTGTGACCTCTCTCCCGTCCCAACCATGTCTCACACCTTCCTTTTCCCCATAATCACCTCATACTCAATGCCTGGCATTCGAAGCCCTTCCTCGCTTGCTCCCTCCACTTTCCTCCCATGTGCACTGGCCTTGTGGTCAGTCTCCGGACTTGCAGCCTCTCCCCCGGCTGGGTCCCGTGTCCGGAACTCTGCACTGGCACATCTCCACTTCCCACCTTATTCCGAGGCTAAGCCAAAATGGCCCTGGCCACAGGAGACTTTCCCAAGCCTTTATCGTCCCGTCCCTCCCCTCTCCTGCTTCTTCCAGCTTACCCTGTTTTTAGTCTGTTTGCATGAAGTTGTTTGCCTGTTGTCTTCCCCTTTCGCCCAATAACTCCTCCGGATGAGGGATTTTTCTTTAGCATTTTCCCTCATACCCCCGGCTCTTAGAGCAGTGCCCCGGCACTTGGGGGGCACTTAATAGGAGCCATTTGGCTTCCTAACTGAAACTTATTAAGTGTTTTACATTGGGATGCAGGAGAAAGCGCGCATCCGGGTCAGTCACATGAAATGTAGCCCGCGGATGCTGGGTTATTGGATGGAGGCTTTCGGAAGAGATGGAGTTGATTCTAGGAAGAGATTGCAGATGCTTAGAGTTGGAGGTGAGGGGCGAGAGCATCGTGCGGCATTTTAGTCCCCCCACCCCCACGAGTACAGAGACGCCGTGAAGGAGAAGGATGTCTTGGAGCAGCCATAATGTCCAGGGAAGGTTGCTTGGGTTAGGGAGGACGGTGTGGAGGGAGTCCGGAACGACTGAGGCCGGGAACCTGGAGGAGGGCCGGGAGAGCGGGCTCCCATCTGTCCCTCGCCCAGCAGCTTCCTGTCCAAGTGCCAAGTCTCGCCCCATTCCCAACCGATCGGTCACCCAAGCTACAAGTGTTGTGCCAGGGACACGCCGTGCCAGGGCTGGATGCACTAAGATAAGGGGGTAGCTGCATGGGTTCGAGGGCAGGGAAGGATTTTTTTTAGGAACCAGGAAAAAGAGTGTGACTCAGTTAAACCCCAGGTTGGAGAGGTCGGGCTTAGTGACCCAGTTATGCTGGGTTAGGAGGAGCTGAAGGAGGGGAAAGAGAGGGGGCAGATCTGGGCGGGGGGGGGGCTGCCTTCTGGCTTCTCTTGTTTATGTGGCAAGGACGGCTCAGCCCAGGAGTTGCTCCTGGAAGGGTGGTAAAGCAAAACCGGTACACTGAGAGGAGGAAGAAGCCCAGGCTGGAGCTGGGGGAGCCCCTTGGGGTTGTAGGGTATAGGGGGGCTCTCAGGACTCCCCTAGTCATCCTCAGAGGGAGATCTGGCCTCCGATGGACTCCAGAGCAAAGCGCCTCTCGGTATCATTCCTCTTCCTTAGACTGCTCGCCCTTTGACCGACGCTTAAGAAAACACGCGGGATTGTTCTGGGTCGCTCAGTTGTGATGACCCCAGTGGAGGATTCCTGGCATTCTCAGGCAGCAAAGGCATTGTTCTCAAAGGAGAGGGAGCCTCTCCCCGGCCCCTCGGGCCCAGCAGGCCATGCAAGTCAGATCATAATATCAACTCTTTCTAAAACACTTTCTTAAAAGAGCCGTTTAGGGAGGGAGGGAAGGGTCATTCTGACCCTTTTACAGATGGGGACACTGAGGCACAGAGGCCTGTTCCAATTATACACTGGGAAACATCAGGAGGAGGGCTCGGAATCTGGGTATCCTGGTGGTTTTAATATTTAATCCACTCTTTCACCGACAATTAATCCATCACTGGTATTCTGGGAAGAGGGGCAGCAGTGGACGGCGACACTCCGGGGAGGAGCACTGGGCTGGTATCGGCTCTTCCTTGTCGCTCCCTCATTCAATTAAATTTATTCATTCAGTGAAAAAAATCATTAAGTACCTGCTACCGGGAGGACTATTTTGGGCACAACTGTGGACAGCCATTCAAAGATGAAAAATGAGATGTGAGCTACGCTAAAAAAAGGTTGCAGTCCATAAATATCCATGATAAAGAAGGGTCTGAGAAAGGAAGAGGAGAGGGGGTAAAGGCTCGGCCTCTTTCAGCCAGTCTGGCCCAAGCCTGGCCCCCTGACATGGCTTTGGGATTCCGTGGCCCTGCGTACACCATTCACAGAGCCGGGAGGAGATTCAGGGACCGGCTAGTCCAATCTGAATGAGATCCCCAGTGAAGAAGTCATCCTCCTCCAAGGGAACCTCTGATGGCTCAGAGGAGCACAGGCCTGCAGAGGTCATGACTTCCAACCTCTCGTTTGGAGAGCCGTGAGGAAGCTTTTCTGGACACTCAAGCACAGTTTTCTCCTGGCTGATTTCCTCCCTCTGCTCTTCATTGGGCCTTTTGAGACTGAATGGAATAAAGTTGAATTTGTTCCACGGGAGAGTCCTTTCCATACAAGAAGAGAGCTGTTGGGTCCTGCCCTCCTTTCCCATGTTTCCTTAATCCAGGGCAAACAGCTCTGATTCTGTCACATAAGGGACTTCTGGGCCATCTGCCATTGCACGCACTTTTGATCAACGCCCACCCTAACTGTGGTGTCCACAACTGGACACAGGGCGGAGAGCAGGGGGGCCTCCCATCTCGGTCCTGGATGATGTGGCTCTTGTAGCCTTGTCAAGGTGCCTTTCTGGCCCATGATAAGATACAGTTCGCTGCGGTGAATCCTGCTTTTCACCCAGAGCCCTCCAAGTTTTGTTTCTCTTGAAGAACCTTCCAGGCACACAATGTCCCTGTTTGCCTATCGGATTTGGAGTGATTATTTAAAGGCCAATTCAAGGCCACCCCCATAAAAGTTTTTCTCAGCCTTTCTGACTGGTAATAACCTTTCTTCTGGGAAAGACCCCCAGTCTATATAACTGGCCAAGTCAGCTGACCTTTCTTGGATCTTCCTTAATCAAAACCTGACCACATCACTATCCCACTGTCCCACTCCCCACTGCCTCTAGCATCCTCTGTCTGGTTTTACAAAGCTTTACACCCCGCGCAGCCAATCTATCAGCCCTTTCTCCCTTTCCCTCCCTGAGATCCACTTTGACTGTCCCCTACCTAGGACACCTCCTCTCTTCCCTGGTGGCCACCTGGATTGAGCCCCTCCCCACCTCTCCCTCCTGGATCCCAATCATCCTTTGATGCTCTTCCAGCCTCGGCCTTGAGCCTTCTGCCTCAAGCCGGCCTTATCCCACAGCCGCTAGGACCCTGCTCCCCAAACTACGGACTATCTGTTTTATATTTACGCTGGCTGCTCACAGAAGGAGATGCTGCCTTTGTTTCCAAGCCCTGCACGAGCTGGCTGCCCTACCTTTCCAGTTGTCTTACATGCTGTGCTCTTTCTTTGTGGTATCCACACTTGGGGAGCCCCAGAACAGATGGGCTTTTCTAGCACTGACTATCACGAGCCCCCTCTTGGTGTCTGCTCAATCGGTTATCAGCCAGGGTCAAAAAGCTGTTAAAAGGGGTATTTCCAAAGCAACTACAGGAAGCACAGTTGTCAGTAATGAAATGGGCCATGTTATATACAAGAGTCAAGAATTTTGAGTCCAAAGATCTTGATTCGAGCTCGGTGACTTAGTAAATACATGACCTTGGTGACCATTACCCTTCTGCTGGTTCTTTCATGAGGAAGCCCTCTGGGAACGGTTTGGGTATCAAGCACTTTGAAATCTTTAGCTAGAACCATCCTTGGGATTTCCAGTTGGCCAAACATGGAGATGTCCATGGCAAGCGGCCAGGAAAGCCGCCCCAGAATGCCCCTTTCCAGCTTTTGTCTAATAGCTGGAGGTCCGGTCAGTTGGAGCCTATCCCTGCCTACTAAACTTCCCAGCTGTGTGACTGAGCACTCTCCAGCAGCGCAGGGGCAGAATTTGCCCTCTTCCCCCCACAGGGGGAACAATATCAGTCCAGCACTAGATAAACAGCTAAGGACTATAGTCCCTGGTGTAAGAAACCTGAGAAAGGGTCCCTTCCATCCTGGAGAAACAGCTCAAATTTAAAAGAAGGGAAAAGATGAGCAAAAAATTAACAGCAAAGAAAGAACCTAATATAAAGTTCTTATGGTAGCACGAGCGAAGGGTTCTTGCTGATTTGGACTAGTGACATGGAGTCTAGCAGGCTTCTGGCCCCCCATCATTCCATACAGCAGATGGGAAACAAATCTGAAGTGCTCCCCACTGGGGTTAGAAGGAAAAAGTCTCGCATGAGCCCCAGAGATGGGAGAGCCCTTGGGATAGAGAACAAAGGAGGCCAGAGCTGGGAGAGACCAAGAATAGGGCACTTTCTGAGGCCTTAGAACAGGGATGGAGGAGTCTGGGAGCTGAAAGAGAGCTGGGAACCCCCACATCATAGCTGCGGATTGGAACCCCTGGCCCTTTTTTAGAGGACAGACTGGCAGCCAGGGCAGGGAAGGGGCTTGTCCACAGCAGGAAGCGGCTGGCCTCCTCCCTTGGGTCCCTCCCGCAACCCTGCCCGCACCGCCGGGCTCCCTGCAGAGGCAGGAGCAGGGCGGGCCCCCCTCCTTAATTCCTCCAGGCACCCCCCTTCATGGTCCCGACCTTCAGAAGTCTGAGAGGAAGCCCAGCCAAGAATCTTCAGCTGGAGCTCTGGGAGCGGAAAGAGAAAACCAGGTCTCCCAGGCGCTCCCCATCACCGGGGCCTCTTTTATTGGCAGAGCAGCTCCAGCCACGGTTAATTGGCTCTAATTAACACTTTCGGCTCAGCAGCCTTTTACCTGTGGCTGAATGGCTTCTAACACTGGGAAGGGGGGGGAGGAAAAACATCAAACAAAATTACCGTAACCTGGACTTTCCATTCCCGGCACCAGCTCGGATTCCCTGCAAGAAAAGCGGTCAACAAGATTGGGCCCAATTCATCCATCATCACTCACTTGTTCCCTCATTCACTCATTCTTTTACTCACTCAACAAAGTTTACTGAGCTCAGCCTTGCAGAAGTAGTGGAAATACAGCCACAAGCAGGGCGGTACAACAGAAAGAGTTCTCCCGAGGTAGCTAGAGGTCCTGGATTCGAATTCTGCTTTGTGTGACCTTAGACAAGCTACTTCCTTCAGTTCCATGATCTTTCAAAAGAGAAGGTCATAGTGGAGAAAGCAGGAGATCACTGTGTTCTCCCATAGTTGTCTCCAGAAAGCCACGTGCCCCAGAAACCATCTGGAGCAGCAGATCCAGCAAGGAGATGGGGGGCCCAGTGATGGATCATCAAGAGGGGGCATCTGCTCATATTAGGGGGTGCAGTTCAGGATGGGAAGCTTCCCAGAGGGCCAGCAGCAAATCCTGAGCTCCTGGGGGAGGCGGCAGGCCGGCTCCAACAAAGGGACCCTCCCAAGGCAGACTCCAACTCCAAGAATCACCATGTGCTTTGGTGAGTCCCTGGTCAGACCACCATCCCCCAGCTTTGGATCTCCATGTGGTTCAGGGCAACTCTGGGCAGGAAGGAATCTTTCTGGCCAGAACATCACTTGCTTTAGCACAGCTGGAGGCAAACAGGTAGGCCTGAAGGCTTTAGTGTAATCCCAGGAAACTGCAGAAATACCCCACTAGCTTCAGCACACACCAAATACCATCACTAAGGTCTCAGCTTAGCACCAGGTAAGCTGTGAGACCCCCATAGCCTCCAGCAGCCCACCACTCACTTAGCACCACCCATGAGGGCTCCCCGTGTGCCTCAGGGCAACATCAGTCCAGCAGCAGGCAAACAGTTAAGGCTTACAGTCCCTTAAACCTGAGATAGTGTCCCTTCCATCCCGGAGAAAGAGCTCAAATTTTAAAAAAAAGGAAAAAGACCCGCCCCCCCTGAAAAAAAAAAAAAAAGATGAGCAAAAAAAAAATAAATAACAACAACAAAAAAAAGAACTATAGAAATTTGTTATGGTGACAGGGAAGACCAAGACACAAACTCAAAAGAGGATAGATCAATGTCAAAACACCCAAGCAAAATCTCAAAGAAGAACAGCAAGTGGTCTCAAGCCTAGAAAAACCGGAAGATCTCTAAAAGGATCTTCCTTTAAATATCAAATTAAGTCAAATAAAAGAAAAATTGAGGAAAGAAATGAGAATGATGCGAGAGAATTATTTTAAAAGTGTCAATAGCTTGGAAAATTGCGTTAAAAGTAGAATTTGCCAAATAGAAAAGGAGCTACAAAAATCCACTGAAGAAAACGCCTTAAAGCAAACTATTGGCCAAATAGAAAAGAAAGCATAAAAACAAATTGAGGAAAACACCTTTGGACTAGCGCAAGCTAATGACTCTATGAAATATCAAAAATCAATAAGACAAATTCAAAAGAATGAAAAAAGGAAGAAAATATAAAATACCAACTCTCTTGGAAAATAGATCCAGAAAAGATAGTATGGACCATTGGACTACCTAAAAACCATAATCAAAAGGAGGACCTGGACACCATCTTTGAAGAAATTATTTTACAAAAAACCAAACCGAAACAAAACAAAAAAACTGCCCGATTTGTCTTGGAAGCGTGGGCCATGAACATTGCTTGAACCTCACTCTTATCAATATTGAATAATAAACACAATCAGTTTAATATAGAAATTGTTTTATCTGACAAGGAAGGAGATTAAGTAAAGGGGGTGGAGGTGGGAACTGACAGCAAGGAAGGCAAAAAGTGGTAGACAGCAGGGAAATACTGGAGAAGAAGAAAAGGGAGAAGGAGAGAAGAGGAGAGAGAGAGTGGGGAGAGGGGGAGAACAGGAGGAAGAGTAAAATGGAGGGAAATACACAGGTAGTGATCATGATTTAGATCTAAAAGGTGATAACTATACTCAAATTAGAAGAGCAGGGAATAGTCTACCTGGCAGATCTATGGAAAAGGGAAGAATTCATGAAGAAATAAGACATAGAGAACATTATAAAATATAAAATAGATCATTTTGATTATATTAAATTGAAAAAGCTTTTGTACAAATAAAACCAATGCAACCAAGATTAGAAGGAAAGCAGAAAGTGGGGAAACAATCTTTAAAGCAAATGTCTCTGACATTTTTTTCCATAATTCTCTTGCATGATTCTCATTTCTTGTCCCATTTTTTCTTTTATATGATTTTAAATTGATTTAATTTGATATTTAAAGGAAAATACTTTTAGAAATCTTCCAGGAGTTTTTTTGGGCTTGAGACCACTTCCTGTTTTTCCTTGAGATTTTGCTGATGGGTATTTTGACATTGATCTGATTTGAAAAATACATAGAGAACAGAGTCAAATTTATAAGAATACAAGTCATTCTCCAATTGATAAATGGTCAAAGGATATGAACAGATAGTTTTCAGATAAATAAATCAAAGCTATCTAGAGACATATGAAGATGTGCCCTAAATAATTTTTGATTAGAGAAATGCACAGTAAAACACCTCTGAGACACCATCTCACAGATTTGATTATATGATTAAAAAAAGGAAAATGCCAAATATTGGAGAAGATGTGGGAAAACTGGGACAGACACTAGTGTACTGTTGGTGGACCCAGCAATACCACTACTAGGTCTGCATCCCAAAGAGATCATAAAAAGGGAAAAGAACCTACATCGGAAAAACTATTTATAATAGCCCTTTTCATGGCGACAAACTATGGGAAAGTGACAGAATGGCAATTAATTAGGGAAAGGCTGAACAGCTGTGATATTTGAATGGAATGAGTTACTACTGTACAGTAAGAAATTATGAACAGGCAGATTTCAGAAAAACCTTGAAAGACTTGTAGGGAGTAATGCAAAGTGAGATGAGCAGAACCAGGAAAACATCGTACACATCTCGTGATGAACAACTGCAATTGACTCAGCTCTTCTCAGGATTTAGGATGAGTGCAAAGGACTCACCAAGTAAAATGCTATCTATAGTCAGATAAAGAACTAATGGATTCCAAATGCAGATCAAAGCATACTTTTTCACTTAGTTTATTCTTTCTTGTACTTTTTCTTTTGATCCATTTCTTTTTTTCACAACTGTGACTAATATAGAAATATATTTTACATAATACATGTATAAACTATATTAAAATGCCTATCATTTTCAGAAGAGGAGAGGTAGGGAGGAAGGGAGAAAAACTCAAAATCTTATAAAAACAATTTTTAAAACTTTCTTGATGTGCAACTGGAGGGAAACGCTATGCAAAAATACGCCCAAATTGAGTGTAAACTGTTTGCACTATTGTCTTTCTATCCAGGTTACTTTTCTGAATCCAATTCTTCCTGGGCAACAAAAAATTCGGTTCTGCACACATAGATTGTATCTAGGATATACTATAACACATTTAACATGTATGGGACTGCCTGCCATCTAGGGGAGGGGGTGGAGGGAAGGAGGGGAAAATTCGGAACAGAAGGGAGTGCAAGGGATAATGTTGTAAAAAATTACCCAGGCATATGTACTGTCAAAAAAATTATAATTATAAAATTAATTTTAAAAAATACTCTGAAAAGAGAAGGTCAGATGAGCTGACTTCTGAAGGGTTTTCCAGCTCTTAACCTTGTGGACCTATGCAAGGTAAGGGAAGTTACCTTATCCTAAAAGTGGCCCAGAATGCTTAAATTAAAAAAAAAAAAATTAAAAAAAAAAAAAAAAGGATCAGTCACTGGTTGCCATTGGTATCCCTGGGAATCCTGGGAAGTCCAATGAAGCTGATCATGGAAAGCAAGCACACACTGTCCCTATATATAGTTTGGGCTTGTGTTAGGGGGTGGATGGAGGCTGGAACACAGTGGAAATAAGAACAACAATTCCTAGGGAGGGTAACAGGGTGGCCAGGACATGGCAGAAGCACACCTATGTTGATGAAGAGGGAGGCCTCCAGCTGATGGTTTTCATTTTTAATCATTATTTTTTTAGGAATATGGGAAGCTTGCCTTGGAGTCCCATCCTGACTGTGGGCACCTGGGAAATCTGTGAGCCTCTGAGCTCTTGAAAGTTCCAAGGCAGTGAGCAAACATTGCCCTGCTTTGGAAGAGAGAGCTTCCATCTGTCAATGACCTCACAAGGTTGTCTTGTCTTCAATCTAGATGTGTAAACTTAGGCAAGACTTAAGCTCTGTTTGCTGTAATCCACAGGAGGAGATGGCGAACCGCTCCGGGGCGAACCAAGAAAGCTCCACGGACAGTAGCTGCACAGGGTCATGCAGAGTCGGACATGACTGAAAGACTGAACGATGAACCGGTAGAGATGTGAACTAGTTACGAACTCTCCGATGTCGGTGGAGGAGTGAAATGGTCCAACCGTTCTGGAGAACAGTCTGAAACCCCAAAGATTACAAAACGGTGTATGCCCTTTGAGCCAGCAGTGGCACTGCTAAATCTGTATCCCAAAGAGAATTATTATTATTATTATTTATTTTTTTATTCATTTTATAATTATAATTTTTTGACAGTACATATGCATGGGTAATTTTTGAGAATTTTTTTTTAAAGGAAAAGAATCCATATGTCCAAAAACATTTGTAGTCGCTCTTTTTTTGTGGTGGGAAAGAATTGGAAATTGAGGGAATGGCCATCGAACAGGCAATGTTATGATATACGATTGTGTTGGAATATAAAAAAGAGGAGCAGAATGGTTTGAGAAAACCCGAGAAGACTTACATGAACTACTGCAAAGTGAGCAGAACCACAGAGACATTGTATGCAGTTAGAGCAAATATTATGTGACAATCAACTGAGGAAGACTTAGCTTCTCTGAGCAGGACCACAATGCAAGGCAATTTCAAGGGACTCCAGGTGAAAACCGCCATCCATCTCTAGGCAGAGAACGGGTGGACTCAGTGGAGACTGGAGAATAATCTTTTTTTGCTTTGTTTTGTGTTTCCTTCTGCTGCGGGCCTCATGTCAAAGTATGTTTTATATGACTTCTCATGTATAATTCAAATGAAATTGCTTGTCTTCTTTCTCAAGAAGGGAGGAGAGGTGGAGGATGGGCAAGAATTTGGAGCTCAAATGAAATAAAAAGATTGTTGCAAATTTTTTACATGGAATTGGGAAATATTTAACTAAACAAAACTTTAAAGAGTCTCTGTGACCAAGAGCATCATTCCCTTCCACCCATTCCCCACTTCCCTGGGGGAGAAAGCGGAGGAACGTGTCTGGGCAAAGAAATGCAGCTGCAGCATCAGAGACCAAAAGGGCTGCGGAGGCTGCAACACGCAGGCTTTCTGCTGGCACAGAGTAGTTCTGCTCCACTTTTCAGTGAAATGCAATAGGTTTAGAAGGAAGCTGCCCTTTCCTTCCCTCTTCTCCCTTTCTTTCCCTTCCCCTCCCTTCCTTTTGCCCTTTTCTCCCTTCCCCTGTTCTTCCTCTCTTCTTCTCCCTTTCATTTCCTCTTTCCTTCCCTCAACTCCTCTCTTCTCTCTGTCCCTAACCTCTCCCTCCCTTTTTTGCTTCAGAGCTGACAGTTCAACATGCTGGGGAACAGCTGTTTATTGCCCCAGGCCTGGGGCTCCTCTTGTGCCTCTGCCCACCTTGGGAAAAAGTCCCTGAGATCCCAGGAGGTGAACTGGGTCTTCAAAATCTCTAGCTCCCCTTCCCCCATTTCACAGAGGAGAAAAGTGAGCCCCTCCAATGGGCAGTGACAGGGCGCGTCCAAGGCTCTTGGAGATCGCCCTCTGTCTCTGGAAGGTGATGTGCAGGGAGCGTCCCTCACCCTCACCCCTAAACATCCCCCAAGAAGCAGTTCCTTCGTGTTCCCCATTTTCCCACAATATGGACAAACGCACCGCGGGCACCTGAAAGTCCAAACGGATCTGGAGGGTGTGGGGGGGGAGGGGGCGAGGGGGCTAAGGAGGTGACGGGATTTAGGGGGAGAACTGAAGTCAGAAGCAGGGAATTGGAACCGAGGCAGATGGGAGCCCTGTCCCCGCTTTACAGAGGAAGAAACTGAGGCAGACCCGGGCTGGACGGTTTACCCAGAGCCTCGCAGTAGTGAGTGTGTAAAGGCAGATTCGAACACAGCGTTTCCTGGCCCCGCGGAAGAGGGAACCGAGGGTGGGAGAGATCGGGAACTGTCCACGCCCCGGAGCTAGACAGGCTGCGGCTCTTAGGGAAAGAGACTGAGGGTCTGATGGGAACCCAGAAGGACAAGTTCGGGAACCTCCGTGCGTGTGCAGGTGCACGTGTGTGCGCTGGGGCGGTGGTGCACGCGCGTGTTTGTGTTTGTGCCCATGGGCTGTGCGCCTGTGTGGATGTGCCCTGGGGCGCGTGGGTGCACGTGGGTGTGGGCGTGCATTGTGTGGGACGTGTGCGTGGGTGAGCCCTGCGTGTTTGTGTGTACATACGTGTGTGTGCCGTGGGTGTGCGTGTGTGCGAGCGCCTGTGCCTCCCGAGTGTGCACAACGCCCGAGCCCGGGCTCCGGCAGCGTCCCGCGGGGATGGGGCGCGGGGGACTCGGGACTGTGGTGCTTGTGGTGCTTGTGGGTGGGTCCTGTGAGTGCGGCTGGTGCCCTGGGGGAGGGGGGGAGGAGGAGGAGAAGGAGGAGGAGGAGGAGGAGGAGGAGGAGGAGGAGGAGGAACAAGAAAGGAGGAGGGGGAAGAGGAGGAGGAGGAGGAGGAGGAGGAGGAGGAGGAGGAGGAGGAGGAGGAGGAGGAACAAGAAAGGAGGAGGGGGAAGAGGAGGAGGGGGAGGAGGAGGATGGGAGGCTGCCTTCTTCCTTGGGGCCGGCCCCCGTGCCAGCCTGCGTGTGCCCCCCCTCCCGGGCCCGGCTCCCGGCACCCCTCGGGCCCCGGCCCTGCTGTGGCGGCGGGAGGGGCCGGGCCTGGGCGGGGCCAGCCCGAGGACGGGGGCGCCCCCCGCGCCCCGCTGCTGCGGCCCAGCCCTGCCTTTGTCCTTGCCCACAGCTGTGTGCGTGCCGCCGCGCGGCTGGCAAAGGGCAGGGGGGGGGGGGGGCGCGGCCAGCCCGGGCTGTCCCTAGCCGTCAGCACCATCTAGGGGTCAGTGCAGACTCGCAGGCTGCTGAGGCGCCGCTCCCGGGTCGCCTGGGTCCGCGCTTGTAGAGAAGCTCCCATCTGTCACAGAGTCTCAGTTTCCCCATTTGTAAAATGGTGGGTCACTCAATTAGGATGCAAGGTCTAGGGGGTGGGCCTTGTGTCTCCTCTGCCTCTTCCTGCCCTCTTGCTGCTCAGGTGCCTGGGGGGCTGTGGCTGCAGTGATAAAGGGGAGGGGGGCTTGAGCCCCTCCCCAACCATCTCCCAAGGACCCGGATGGAAGACCCTCCCCTCTCAGCCTCTTGCCTAGAAGCACAGTGTCCCAGAGGACCAGAGGGCCGGGTGGTTCCCATTTGTCTCTGGGGCATCCCTAGCACCCCCGTGATTCTCAGCACATTCTTCCTGACAATCCTTGCTTTATCTGGGCTCCTTCCGCCCAATTCTGGCCCCTGGGCCCCACGCGGGAAAGCCTCCTCTTGGCTAGGGGCCCCAAGTTAACGGATCCTCAAGTGGAACAAATGGGGGGCTGCCCGACCATCTTGGGGAGGCCCTCCAAGCCTTCTAGGCCTTTTCTGAAAGTGGGCCCCAGGTCTGAACAGCAGGGCTGAGGTGGCCCTCAGGGGATCCCCCAGGCAAACCCTGGAAGGGGGGCCCTGGCAAGCCCTGAACCACCCCCAAAACATAGAGGGAGCCCCTCCTGCCCTCAAGGAGCACTCTAACCAAGACCAGGAGTGCCAAGAGCCACAGGGGACAAGGAAGGACCCGCCCAGGGGGACAGGAGCTAGGGGCAAGGCAGAAATGAATATTCTTAGGGTCCATAGATCCAGGGATGGGCTTTCTTGGAGTCCATCTGAACCCATTCTCATCTTGCCATCTTCTCCTGAAGCAGCACAAGAACTCAGCAGAGGTTTTTCTCCCATCTAGATAGCCCAAGCTGACACTGGTTGCCTGGTCAGAAGGAGGAATGAATTTCAGCTGTCACCTCCTGCTTTTCGTGGAGTTCTGCTGGCCCTTTATGATGGTGGATTCCTTTTCCCCATGCTCTTTAACTCTTCCTTTATAAAATCAATTCTCCAGTTATTCCGGGAAGCAAAGTCTTACAGGATGGTGTCTCTGTGGGCATTTCCTGCCACCAGCTTCTCTCCATCCTTTGCATAATTTTTTGGTAATCTGTTAGTTGGAGAGGTCCCTGTGCATCCACATCATTTCTTCAGACAAATCCTCCTCATCAGAATCATGTGTCCTCATGCCTTTCCCCGTCCTTCAGGGACTGACTTCCTCTACAGAATCCAGTGGACTCACCCAGCATTTCTGTGAACTTTTAGAAATCTGTTCTCCCCAAATCTGGAAATGGCAGACTAGATGCCCGGCTTTCTTTTCTTTTTCCCAAATCCAGATTAGAATAGAAGGATATACTGTAGATACCCCTTCTAGGCCCTATTAAACTTTAATAATGACCCTTTATGTGCATCATCTCAGGAGTTGTACAATTATTCTATGAGATAGAAATGCAGTTATTATTAGTCCCATTTTATAGAAGAGAAAACTGAAGCTCAGGGATACGAGGGGATTACCCACTATCAGCCAGATGTCAGAGGCACAATTCAAGGCCAAACGTTTCCTGACTCTTTCATTCTGCCTTGTTGTCTTTCACAGGAACATGAAGCCAGAGAAAGAAGGCACCTTCAAGGCTACCTAGTTCGACCCCTTTATTTTATAAAGAAAGCGAAGACCCAGGGAGACTCGATTAGCCTGAAATCACACAGAGGGACCTGAACCTGGGCATTATGTTTCCCACTTTAGGCCAGTAGTCAATAAACATTTAAGCATACCTACTATGTGCCAGTAGTCAATAAACATTTAAGCATACCTACTATGTGCCAGTAGTCAATAAACATTTAAGCATACCTACTATGTGCCAGTAGTCAATAAACATTTAAGCAAACCTACTATGTGCCAGTAGGCAATAAACATTTAAGCATACCTACTATGTGCCAGTAGTCAATAAACATTTAAGCATACCTACTATGTGCCAGTAGTCAATAAACATTTAAGCAAACCTACTATGTGCCAGTAGGCAATAAACATTTAAGCATACCTACTATGTGCCAGTAGGCAATAAACATTTAAGCATACCTACTATGTGCCAGTAGTCAATAAACATTTAAGCATACCTACTATGTGCCAAACTAAGCACACAATGCAGAAGCCTCACTGTGGGCAAGGCCATCAAAAGTACTTCATTCTACATTTTACTTAGCTTAGAAATCTCCTATGTCACATTTCTGACAATCTTGAATATGTTTAAATACCCTGAGAGATGGAGGTATCATTTCCTAGGCGTGAGACTGCTGAACATCTCGGATTATTGGTCCTTATTTGAACCCCAAACTGCCTCCCTCTTTGAGCAAATAAGACTTTTCTTCCATCTTCCACGTGGTAGCCCAGGGAAGAACATATCCCCTCCCCCCAAGTTTTATCATTTTCAGGCTAGAGATAACTTGCTTTACTACTCTTCCCCTCACCTTTTTCTTTACCAGTGTCCTGAACCAGCACAGTCACAAAATAACAAAACTGGGAAAGGGCTGACACCTTGACCAAAGTCAGAGCTAGGCGGGATGGGAGAGCTGAGAACAGAAAAGAATGGAGTTTGAAGAATCTTTGAATCTGGAACACAAAACATAAAAGCTGGGCAGGATGGGAGAGTGGAGAATGGAGAAGAATGGAGTTTTAAGGACCTTTGAACCTAGAACACAAAAAGTCAGCACTGAGCAGGATTGTAGGGTTGAGAACAGAGAATAATGGGGTTTGAATGACCTTTGAACTGAGAACACAAAATGTCAGAGCTGAAGGATGAAGATGGAAGAAGGAAGAAGCATCTTATTTTAACTCTCATTTTATAGAGGGGAAAAACTGAGTCACCAGAGGGAATGATTTGTTAGCCTGATGTCTAGATGCCAAGTCTCCTGATGTTCTATTGGCTCCATGAGTTCCTGACTGGTTCTAGAACCATTTTGTTCAGCTCCTTGTGGTCCTGTCCAGACTCCCCCTGGGTTGTTGGTGGTTGGATTAGGAGCAGGACAAACCCGTGCCCTCTGTGCCCAAACCATACCAGCCAGACTCCCAGTAGCAGACGATGGGACCTCCCAGCTTGGAGCTGGTTCCCATTCTTTAAGCTGGGCTGAGTCCAGCTGCTTTCTGTAATGATTAAGGAGCAAGACAAAAGAGCAGCAGGAGGATTAAGCTGAGATATTCCTGCCAGTGATAACTTCTCTGATTTATTATAATGTCCTTGGAGGGGGATACGGAGCCTCCACATGGGAGATTAAAGTTCTTTTGCCCAAGCACAGAATCTTAGCCCAGAAAAGACTTTAGAAACCATCTTTTCTGATTTCATTTGACACAGGGTTTGCAAGGGGAAGTGACTTGGATCCTGGGAATTTTGAAGCTGTGAAGGACCTTGGAAGAGAGAACAGAAGGTCAGAGCTGGGGGGAGCCTTAGGACACACAGGGAATGGCACAGCTGGGAGGGGCCTAGAAACCAACTTTTTAAATAAGGAAGGACTTTAGATCACAGATTAGAGAATATTGGAACATTGTGCTCAATAAGTACCCACTGAGCTGACTTCACACACCCCACATAGCCATTCCATTGCTATTGCTTCCCGTCCCTGCCTCTAGCATCTCTCTTGTGGGACCTCCTTAGTTCAGTCCCTAGGACATCCTTTGTCATCAGGAAGATGACTTTTATTTGGTCTCCCTTGTAGTGAGCTGTCGTCTCCAGAAGCTGCCCATCGATCGCTCTCTGGGAAGAGATCTGCTGTGTCTACTCAAGTCTCTCAGACAGATTCTTCTTCCTGTAATGAACCATTGTCTCCAGGCAGTTGCTGTTAACTCTTGTCCAGAGAAGTGACTTCCCTTCGTGCAGAGAGCCCCGTCAGGCCTGATGTAATACAGAGACTTCTCCTTGAATCCTGGCTCTGAATCTCCTCCAGCTCTTATCCTTCTCCAGGCAGACTGCTCTCCAGGCCCAATGTTGCCTCTTTTATCCTCCCAGAGAATGGGCGTGGGATAATGCAAGGGCTTCTGGGAAGAACCACTTCAACCAATGAGCTTGCTCCTTCTAGGATTCCTAAGGTGTAAACTCCCTTTACAGGTCTGAGCCAGAGAACTGTCAAGTCAACCTGAGTTCTCACCTTGTCATTGTCCAGACAACCTGAGTTCTCACCTAGTAATCCTTCTCTCCAATTCTTCTTCCTCATAATCTAAAAATGATTTCCCTCATGGGCAGATGTGGCTGCCCAGCCTTTCCACATCACCTTGTATACTTTAGGTCAATTTTGCCCAAATACAATGGACCAGAGTAGGTCTCCAGCTTGCCTCCCTGCCTAGCCCAGAGAACCCAGAATTCCATCACAGAGAGCAAGGGACTGATAACGAGGTGTTAAACCAGCTGTAAAAAAATGTGCTCCCCCAGTGATCTCTTGACAAGGAAGAACCATTCTCTTGAACATTTTCTTGAAAGTGAGCTTGGCAATTGGCCAAGGAAAGGTTGATCACACCCTTTGGGGCTTTTCAAGGATGGCTGAACTTTCAAGAGGGAGTCAGTTGTTGTGAATCCGGGCCAGGGGCAGATTTGGGAAGGAGACACCTACATGTATGTATAGGGAAACTGAGTGGCTGCCCATCCGCTGGGGAATGGCTCAATAAGCGATGAATATGAATATTATGGGATATTAATGTTCTGTAAGAAATGATGAGCAGGCTGATTTCCGAAAAACCTGCAAAGACTGACATGAACTGATGCTGAGGGAAGGGAGCAGAACCAGGAGATCGTACACAGTAACCGTAAGATTGTGCGATCGGCTGTGATGGACACGGCTCTTTTCAACAATGAGGTGATTCAAGGCAATTACAATAGACTTGGAATGGAGGGAGCCATCTACATCCAGAAGAAGAACTAGGGAGACTGAATGTAGATCAAAGTACCCTTTGTTTGTTTGATTTTTGTTTGCTTTTTTTTTCTTTTTGGTGTTTTTTCCTTTTGTCCTAATTTTTCTTTCCCAACATGACTGATAAGGAAAAATGTTTAAAATGAGTGTACGTGTCTAACTTATGTCAGATTGTGTGCTGTCTGAAGGAGGTGGGAGGGAGAAAGGGAGAAAATTTGGAACTCCAAATCTTACAAAAAGGAATGTTGAAAATTAGCTTTATATATAATACTATTGAGAAAAGAGAGACAGAGGGAGACAGAGACAGAGACAGAAACAGAGACAGAGAGAGACAAAGACAGGGAGGTAGATACACAGAGAGACAGGCAAACAAAGAGAGAGAAACAGAGACATAAAGAGAGATAGAGAGAGTTGAATAAGGTGCAGACTGCAGAGGGTTTAGAAGATTTAGAAGAGCATGAGAAAGAAATGGAGCCACAGACTGTAGGGGTTTTGACTGAGGGTTTAAGAACAAGAATATCAGTACTGAATGGTCAGTTTTCTTCAGCAGGTGAGAGATCCCAAGACCCCACATTTAGGTGATTTAGGGGTTAAATTAATGCAGGCGGAGGGAGTCCCTGCTTTTTTGGGGTGCTTTAGGAGGATGTCGGAGCCTGGCGGGCACTTGCTAAATGTTTCGTGGCTGACCAACAGACCTGTCTGTCTTGGGATAGATTTGAAATCACCAAGTCAGAGAGGGCTTGAAGCTGCCTGGAGGTTAATGACCTTTCAGGCTGGAAGGGAGCAGGGGGAACATTCTTCTCATTTTTCCCCTTCTTAAATCCTCCCTCAAATGCCTGCAGAGATGACTAAATGACTTTAAAAAGGAGAAAAGAGACAGTAGTGCAAAGTAGGGCTGGCTTTGCTAGTTACTGATATTTTCTCAGTCATTGTTTGGAATAATGTCCCATTCCTCCTCTCTGCTTAGAGTTTGGCGTCTTTCCCTTTCAGATTTCTGACAATGGTGCCTTCCTGCTCCCCAAATGGCACTTCCAGCATGGGCCAATTGTCCCAGAGTCCTAGTGTGGTTTTAAGCTTTGTGCCTTCACACTTTTGTGAGACCTTTGGGATACAGTCTACTTGCTTGGGTCTAGATTGCTTCCTTTAATGTCATTTCCCCTTTGGGAGATTCCCCTTTGGGGCATTGGGAGATGTTTCAATCTAAATGCTCATGATGGAAAGGTTTCTGGCCAAAATTTTAGCAGAATTGTTCTATTTTTCATCACTTTTTTTCCTTCCAGTTTCACCTTTAAATGCTTTTGAGATGTTCAGACTTAATGGAGCCCATTGTCTGGTTTTCTGTAAATTTATTTTTTTCCTTAAACTCCTTTTTTTGCTTATTATCTTCCGTGATTCTTGTTTGTCGAGATTTTGTCTTTGATCATGTCTTAAGCCAACATTGCCGTTGGCTACCATATTTGAGCCTAGACATAACTTAAGCCAGAAAACCCTTCTATGGGAACAGATATGGAAGACAGAGAAATTTACTGGGGTTAAGTAGAAAGTCTTAGACTTGGGCTAAAAAAAATGTCAGATTCCCAAGGATAATATTGGGCAGGCACAGGCAGGTCCTAAATAGGAGATGGAGGGGTGGGGGGAGCTACAAACTCCCTGAGTCATCAGTGGGGCCTGGAAGCCAAAAAGTGACTGGCAATCCCAGCTTTGCTTTGAGAGGTGTCTGGTATGTAATGAAGGAGGCGAGAAGCCCCTTGTTGTCTCATGTCCTCATAATGCAGCTGGAATACGGGCTAAAACAGGATATGATATGATGGGACATGCCATGATACTTGCTCTATGTTCTATCCTATATATCATATCACATATTCTATTTTATTCTAACATGTTATATATATTTATTCTAACATGTTACATATATTATATTCTAACATTATATATATTTATTTATTCTAACATGTTATATATTACCTACTTTATATATTCTAACGTGTTATATATGTTTATTCTATCATGTTACATATATTATATATTCTAACATGTTATATATATTTATTCTAATATATTATGCATTATATATGTTATATATTCTAACATGTTATATATTACATATGTTATATATATTTATTCTAACATGTTATATATTATATATGCTATATATATTTATTCTAACATGTTATATATTATATGTTATATATATTTATTCTAACATGTTATATATTATATATGTTATATGTATTTATTCTAACATGTTATATATTATATGTTATATATATTTATTCTAACATGTTACATATATTATATATAATTCGAACATGCTATATATTCTAACATGTTATATATTTTATATACGTTATACATTCTAACATATTATATATTATATATGTTGTCTATTCTAATATGTTATATATTTATTCTAACATGTTATATATTATATGTTCTAATATGTTGTATATTTATTCTAACATGACACATATATTATATATTCTAACATGTTATATATAAATTGTCACAACATGTTACATATATTATGTATGTTACATATATTCTAGCATGTTATATATTATATATGTTATATATTTTTATTCTAACATGTTTTTTATATATATGTATGTATTCTATTGTTATGATACTCATTATATACATATATGTCCCACATCTTCTTATCTTTTCCATAAGAATCATCAAAAGCTTTGCTCAAATCAAGAGCAGCTCTCTCCAGAGCATTCCTGTCAGCTACCAGTGTGGTAACCCTGTCCAAAGAGGAAATGATGGGAGTCCGAGCAGCACAACCGTTCCTGAGAAATTCCGATGGATTCTTGGTAATCAATGCCCCTATTTTTAGATGTTAGCAAAGCATCTTTTTAATGATCTGTTCTAGAATCTTTCCAGGAATTAGAGCCAAGTTCAGTGGTCTAGGGTTTGCAGATTATTCCCTCTATCTGCCTCTTTCTCTCCATCTCTGTGTCTGTCTCTCTCTGTCTCTCCTTCTACTTTTTTCTCTCCCTCCTTCCCTCTTTTTTCTCTCTGTCTTTTCTCTTTATCTCTTTCTCCTCCTTCTCTCCCTGTCTTCTTCCTTCTCTTTCTATTTCTGTCTCTTTCTCTTCTTTCTCTGCTTGTGTTTTTCTATCTGTGTCTCAGTCTCTGTGTCTCTCATTCTGTCTTTTTCTGGCTCTCTGTCTCTGTCTGTCTCTGTCTCTGAGTCTCTCTCTCTCTTTCTGTCTGTCTCTCCCTCTGTTTGCCTCTGTCTCTCTCTGTCTCTTTTTCACCATATGTCTCTCTGTCGTTTTTTATCTGTTTTTCTGTCTCTCTGTGTCTTTTTCTGTCTGTCTCTGTCTTTCTCTCTGCTTCTGTCTCTGTCTCTTTCTCTGTGTCTCTATTTTTCTGTTTCTTCTCTCTCTCTGTCTCTCTATATCTCTCTGTCTCTCTATCTTTGTCCCTCTGTCTGTCTTTCTCTGTCTGTCTTCCTTTCTCAACCAACCTGTTGAATATCCTTTGACAAGCTGTCTAAACTCTCTGATCCATCATTTCATCATATCCATTGTAACCCCCCCCCCCAGCTATCACTGTTGTCCATCTTAGAGATGTTTACAGAGGCCATTTACAATCTTCTGAAATTAAATGAACACGAAATAAAATCAGTAAACAGGGGAAGGAAAATGGGACGAGAGAATGTGTGGATCACGGGAGATGCCGGCAGTGAGGGGGCCCTTAGAAGCCTTTGGCGCTATCCTTCCATCAGACTGGTGATCACGGAGCCCGTGGGTGAGGTGAGGGCACAGTGTCTCCTGGTCTCTCTTTAAGATCCAGGCTGGGTATCAGTAGAGGCCCAGGGAGCTTTGCTGTTTTTTTTTTTTTTATCAAAGGTCACTCAGCTGTGAGCCAAAGCTGGCATTCCCAGCTGCACATCTGCCACCTTCCTCAGAACCTTCTACCTAGAGAGAGAACCCAGGTCAGCATTAGAGCCTCCCACAAAGCCACAATCTCGGAGCTCTGATGAATGTCACAGGGCATCTGGTCTTTCTGTGCCTAAAATAACCTCGAAAACCTCCTCATTATCCGGTCATCTCAATTCTGCTTGAAGACCTTCAGAGACAGGGGAAGGAGTTAGGGCCCTAGCCCCTTTATCTGTGAATGGGGGAGTTGCCCCTCAGTCCCTTCCCTTGGAAAATGATGGCTAGCTGCCCGAACGTCCTTCCTTTCTCTCAACCAGAAGGTTTTCTAAGGTAATTTCTCCCTGTGAATCCTGTGATTCAGAGAAATGTTTTAGTATTTACTGAGCACTATGTACTGAACCCCAAAGTGTCATACATTTGCTCATATGTGTCAGCAGCCTCATTTGCTTTTAACATTAAAGACTTGTAAAAAAAAACAACAACAACAACAACAACAACAACAACAACAACAACAACAAAAGAAACTGGGAAATCAATTTCACAGGAAAAGTCTCAAGAACTGGGATCTCAGATCTGTTCAGAAAAGAAGAAGGAGCTGATGCCCTGGGCCCAGTAGGGCCGAGGCAGCTGGCCAGCACTTCTCCCGCTGCCCAGCAGTTCCTCTCCCCCTCCTGCTACACTGTGTCTAGGATTTCATGGAAGAAAAGGAGCAGGAAAAGGATTAGTTGAAGTAAAATAAATCATGTCTCATACTTTGAGAAAATGGAAGGGAAGGGAAGCACCGGAGTAAAAGTCCATCCACATCCCCAGCACTCAGACCATAATTCTGCCTGGCGTTCCCCGAGGCTGCTCAGGAAGAGCATTCACTGGTTTAGGGATGGACGGGACATCCTGGGCCAACGGGCTCTGCAGAGGGGGAGTCAATGAGGCCTTTGTGACTATACAGTCAGTGTCCTGCCCTGCCCCCCTCCCCTGACTTGGGGTTAGGAGGAGTATGGATGGTTCACATATGAGTGATATTAAACTGGGCAGGCTGAGGCCTGGAAAGAGCCTTGTCACCCAAGGACAGTCAACACTGTGGGAGGAGATACCCGGAGCTTATGGAAGGAGAGAGCCTCTGGGTCCCCATCCTCATGGAGCTTCCTGAGAAAGAGCCTGCATTCACTCCAAAGTGGAGAGAAGGGCTTCCCTGCAAATGCTCCTTCAGGCTGCCTCCTCACCTTCCTCCTCCTCCTCCTCTTCTTCCACCTCCTTCTCTCTCTCCCTTTTTTTCTCTCCTCCTCCTCCTCCTCCTTCTTCTTCTCCTTCTCCTCCTTCTCCTTCTCTTCCTCTTCTTTCTCCTTCTCTCTCTCTTTCCCTTCTATCTCCCTCCCTCGGCCTCTCTCCTTCCATCTCTCTCTCTTCCCCTCCCTCCCTTTCTCCCTCCCTCTCTCATGTCCTTTTTGTGTTGCCTCTGGGGCCCCACCTGGTTTGCATGATCCCATATTAAGATGCATTTGAGCTGACAAATAGCAGGCCGGGCCTCTGCTCTGGGGAGCCGAAGGGGGCATTCCTGGAAGGTGAGCTCAAGGTCTCCCAGTAGGAAATTAAAAGTATCACTCCGAGCTCACCCCTGAGGCTGGAGCCTCCATTTGGGAAACATTATGGCGCTGATCATTGGTGCTGTCTGGCAGAAACAGGCTTCTGTTAAGAAGCGGCTTTAGGGTGGATGATGGAGGAATTAGCTGGTTTTCCCCAGGCCGTTTTCTGCCTTAAACAAATAGAGTTTCGATGGAGGTGAAATATGATAACTCCCGGCATCTCCCGGCTCGATTGGAACAGAGACAGAAAAGATCACTGAAAAGAGCTGATCCTTCCGAGGAGTCCAAGGGGAACGGGAGGAGGATTTCTGCTGGCAGAGAAAGACAACTCCTGGCAAACACAACTTCCAAATAAACTTGACAAGGCACATAAACAGTGGGACATAAACAGTGGGGAGAACCGGCTTCAAAAGGCCCGATGGCAGAAACCAGAGACCGGCGGCAAAGAGGCAGCATCCCTGGGGAAAGGTAGAGCTGGGGAACCTTTGTTCCTTCCTTCTCTTATTTGAGGAGTGGGAGTCTCTTATAAATGACTGTGATTTTTAAAAATCAAAGGCATTGATAAAATACATCATTTCTCAAGGATATGGAAAAGAACAGTAGGCTATGGTGCAAGGGGGTATAAATATCAATGAGGCTATAAACCCACCTAAATCGCAAGTGTATGAACAGAAAAATAATAAACTTTCTTCAAAAATCCCAAATAATAGCCTTTTTAAAAGAAATCAATATTTTTCATAAAGTAATTACTTCTTAGTGCATAATTTTATCTTTCCCTCCTTCAAAGTGAACTCATTTTGGGAGTATGCCCTCTATTGGAGTGACCTAAACCATCATCACAATGGTTTTTTTTAGCTCCATTGGGTTCAAATTTTATTCAGAAGCTGCATTGAGGACTGGAGAATCTTCCTGGATGGGGATTGCCAAGTTGGTGCCTATTAAAACTCTTTCTCTGAAGATAAAGAACTTGTCCTTCCTGTAGTGTGACATCACTGACGTGGAATTATCTTGGCTTCTTCCCAGTGTGAGGTGGATCATTTCAAAAGAGATGACAAAAGCCCTGGAAAATGGGAATGACCTCCTTGAGGTTATTGTGGAGTAAAGATCAATTATCCACTTGTATTTGCAATTTCAAGTAAATCAATTAGAAATATTTGATTGTAATTATAAAGGAGATGGGGAAGACAGTATTCAGTCATGGGAACTCAGAACCATTAGGCAAATGGAGTCTTTGTTAGCTAATTAACCATTTCTTTGTAATGAAATTCATCACTGACAAATAAAGCTCAAGGAGGATAATATTCAGCTTGGAAGTTTCTTATTTAATTCTTGTTCAGGTGTGAGCATCCCGAAGATGCTCATGATACTGAATCCTGGATCGTTCGGTACACAGAATCCCTTCTCCCTTCTCTAAGCTACAAAATTTGACTTGAAATAGGGAGGTCTCATGTTTATTTCCTTCTTTATACACTTACTATGTGACTAATAACTTTCTACAATAATAATTTACTAACCCTCCTTCAAACTCAGTTTCCTCATCTGTAAAATGGGGATAAGAATAGCATCTGTCTTAAAGAATTGGTATGAGAATCAATGGAGATAACATGCAAAGTATTTTGTAAGCTTTAAAATGCTATGTAAACATTAGCCATTATTATTAGAGTTTTCTCTATGGACTCCACAACAGAAATGGGCAAGAGCGTTGTGGTGGAAAACACATGGGGTTGGGTCCAAAGTGTTATGGGGAGAAGATTCCCATTGAAGTTCATGGTAGACAAGTAACCGCTGCCAAGTAATATCATGACAGAGATTCCGGAGCTGCTTTGACTATAGGCTTTAGTTGATTGAGCACAGGTTCAGAACTCACACAATTCCTCTGCACCAGGATCAGGGGTTTGGACAAAGGTTCTTATAGGGGAAAGAGATGTTACAGAAACAGAGAAATATATATATATATATATATATATATATATATATATATATATATATATATATATTTCTCTGTTTATATATATATTTCTCTGTTTATATATATATATATATATATTTCTCTGTTTATATATATACATATATATATTTCTCTGTTTATATATATACACATATATATTTCTCTGTTTATATATATATACATATATATTTCTCTGTTTATATATATACATATATATATTTCTCTGTTTATATATATACACATATATATTTCTCTGTTTATATATATATACATATATATTTCTCTGTTTATATATATACATATATATATTTCTCTGTTTATATATATATACACATATATATTTCTCTGTTTATATATATATATACATATATATTTCTCTGTTTATATATATACACATATATATTTCTCTGTTTATATATATATTTCTCTGTTTATATATATATACATATATATATTTCTCTGTTTATATATATACATATATATATTTCTCTGTTTATATATATACACATATATATTTCTCTGTTTATATATATATATATTTCTCTGTTTATATATATACACATATATATTTCTCTGTTTATATATATATATTTCTCTGTTTATATATATATATATGTACATATGTATATATATATATACTCACACACACATATATTTTTAATATGTGTGTGAGCGTACTGACATATAGCAATCCTTATGGATTCACAAAGGTCACATGGGCCTAGTCAAACAGTCATGATCTCATGCTTCCTCCAATGTCATTAGGCTAATCAAACTGAGTTAGAATGATCCAGTAAATAAGCTAAGCTACAGATTTAAACATTTAAACATGAATCTACCACAATCTACACAATAATGTTACAGGGCTACGTACATTAAAAAAAAATTAAGAATGGGTTAATTGAAAAGGGGAGATTTGCATGTTCTGAAGGTAATCAAAGAGCTAGAAGCAAGCGTTTCCTTCCACAAATAAAGGAAGTTAAATCTGGGAAGCTCAAACTCCTTTTTGGCTTCTTATATTAGGAATATGAAAGATCTTCCCTTAATACTATCATTCCATGAGTCAAATTTTAGCCAGATGAAGTTAATATTAACAGGAAACAGGCTTCAGACAGCCAAATATCCAGGAGAAATGGCCCTGAGCCCCAAATAATAAAAGTTAATAAAAGGAAATAAAACATTCCATAACAAAAGAGATCTTGTTTTCAGTCTTGGCTGTGTCCCTGATTCTTCGGTGGGATATAAAAGCCAGTCCTTCTATTCCCTTTTCTGATGATTCATATGTAAAATGAGAGTGTTAGATTAAAGGTTCAGTGGTCCTCAAACCTTTTAAATAGGGGCCAGTTCACTGTCCCTCAGATTGTGGGAGGGCCGGACTATAGTAAAAACAAAAACTCACCCTCTGTCTCCGCCCCTCAGCCCATTTGCCATTACCGGTCGGCTGTAGTTTGAGAACTCCTGGATTAGATGATCCCCAAGATTTCTTCCAGCTCAAACTCCCCACAGTCAACCAGTTAAATATTCATTAAGCACCTAGTGTGTGTCAAGAATTTTGCTAAGTGTTAGGAATGGACATGTTAAAAAACAAAAACTAAAAAAATTCCTTGAAAAAGTCGAATTCTTTTTCCCAAGGATGATGATGTATAAGAAGTTAATTTGAAGAAACTGAAAGGAACTATTTAATCTGGAGAAAAGATGAACCGATATACTGGCTTTCTTCAAGTATTCGAAGAACTGTCGCATGAAAGAGGGGTTGGTAGTTAGATGGGCCAGTGGATAGGGCATTGGGCTTAGAATCAGGAAAACTCATCTTTATGGGTTCAAATCTGGCCTCAGACACCCACTAGCTGGGTGACCTTAAGCAGGTCACGTAACCTTATTTTTTTCAGTTTTTTTTAATTTGTAAAATGGAACCACTTACAACCACCACTATCATTTTTAACAAGCATAACATAGTTACCTGACCTCACTCTCTACATCCCAATGGAAGGTGAGCTTCTTGACAGGATGAACTGGTCCCTTTTTGTATTTGTGCCAGGCCAGGCAGACACTTGGGGATGAGTAAATGTCTGCAGGATGTATGAACGATCCTCAACTTCATTTCTCAGGTTCTCGACTTCCTCGAATCTGAAATGAGGATTGGAAAGCCCTGGATGGCTGTTATTGAGGGGAGTTCTTGGAGTCTCAAGAGATTTGTAAAGCTTCCAACTGGATGTAAACACCCGCTACTGTTACTTGTTTTGTTGCTCAAATTCATCTTGTGTTAACTTTGTATCAGATTACGTTGAGATCTTTGACTATGATACACACATGGCCCCATTCCCCTGCCCCAATTAAAGGCAGAGTTAGACCCCACACTAATGCATGTACTATTGTTTCTGTGACTTTGTGGGCAAATGACATAATCTCTCAACTCTTGGCACATAGTAGGCACTTAATAAAAGTCTGTTGACTCGGTACCCAAATTGTCGATCAGTTTCCCATTGACGATTCCCTATGCTCAGTGGTGTGGTGGTAAATATTTAATCACCAGCTCATAAAAAAGCAAATGACACAATTTTAAATTTAATCTGGATCTGGATCGTTAACATTTTCTCCACCAGCAGACAGGTGGCAAAACACTCAAGCAAGCCTTTATTTGTAGCTTCAGTCTGAGCTGGTCCATTCCAGCTGGCTCCAGCAGAATTCTCGTATAGAATGAAATAATCACAAGTCCAAACCCACCGCCCCAAAGGGTTGTTATAAAGCTCAAAGGGAAATGAAAAAGTCTGTGAACTGAAGGGAGAAAGGGAAGATGGAGGACTCCTTCTGGCCAGTAGCTGTAATGTGGCTGGGCAGACAGAGGAAGATGTGGGGACCATGTATTTTGTAGAGTCAGGAGGGAAGCAGGAGACCCTCCGTTCTTAGGCTCAGGACTAAGGAGGAATTTGGTGGGGGTGAGGGGTAGGGGAGAATTCTCCCTGTTTTAAGGCCAGGAAAGATCTATTGCCTCCATAAACTCCAATTTCACTTTAAGAGCCTCTGCCCCTAGAGACAAGGCTCAGTGTCTCAATGCATCCACCCCAGAAGTGTTCCCATTCCTGCTCCCATCTCAGCCTGTTGAATCAAGTCCGATTTCAGGGGGCAGCTCCATGCAACAAAACCGGACTCCCTCCTCTCGGATTTTCTCCCCCCATCTCAAGCCGACTCCGTCAGAATACATGCTTTGTGATAGGGTTTGTTTGATTTATTGCATTTGTGTACTCAGCACCCAGCTCAGCTCTTCATTTAGAGTAGGTTCCCAGAGAATCGGAGGACTGGCCAAGCCAGAATTGATGAACGTGAGCAAAGTGCTCAGCTGATGAAATCCCCTCATGGGCTCGGGGAAGGCACAATCTATTCACCATGTTGTAAGGAAATGGCTTTTGGTGGGCTGCTGAGTCAGAACTGGCAGGACACTTGGAAAGAGTTTCCCAGTACTTCAGCTTGCCTTTCTGATTGGTTTTGAGCGGGCAGGCAAGAGATGCCATGAGCCTCCGGGTGGGAGAAGAGCCTTGGGCCCTGCCCCTCACTGCCATGTAGCTGGAGAGCGCGTGACTTGGCTCTTGCTTCTTTCTGACTCATGCCTAGTTTTTGCTGTTCTCAGGTGCAGGAGAATCAAATTAGACTTTGGCTTTGGGGGTTCACGAGTGGACCATCAGTGGAGACCATGCTGGATTGGGGGGGACTGCCAGTGTGGAGAGAACCAAGGTCCTGAGTAACCAATTGACACTGTCTAGAAGGAAGGTCAAAGGTGACCAAGAGGGAGCAAAAGGAACGGATCTAGAAGTGACCACGTAGAAACTGAGCTACGTCAGAGGCGACTGTCTACAAGGTCCGAAGCATGGTACAGGAGGGAAGGAAAGGGATGTGCTTGTCTTAGTAAATAGCTCTTTGTAAAAATGAATCGATGTTCATTGGCTAAATGAAACGAAGCCTCTCTGGTAATTGATAATGGTGACCAGAATGGGGGCGGAGCTATTAAATAGTGCAGAGAAAACCCATCCCACCTCCTTGGGAGCACCCAGTATAACTGTGAGGGAGTGATAGAGCCTCCCTCAGGAACCCCATTCATCTGAATTGGGAGAAGGACTTTCAGAATTTAGAAAAGCCTCTTGACTGATTGTGCGGACAATTTGCTTGAGAGATTGCTGGAACTCTGTTTTCCCAGAAATCAGCTGGAGTCAGGATCACTAAATGTCTTTATTCTTGATCTTTTACGGTCAAGGTCAGGGGGTTAGGCCTAGCAACCTCACACACACCTTCCTCCCTCAAACGCCTGGAGAGACTGAGTCAGCGTCTGCGTCTCAATTCCTCTTCCTCCTCCTCCTCCCACACACGTCACTCCTCCCTTTTTGTCCCACCAATCAAGTCAGCACAGAACAGCTGGGGAGGGTCAACCTTCAGACAAGTTAATAGGGAACTGTCCAATTGGCAATTAGTCTCACGTGCATTGCTCAGTTCTAGCCCTTTACAGGAGATGGTGCTTTATATTAAAATAACTGAACCAGACTTAGAGTCCCCTGGCAAAGAATCTCAGAGCCAGATGTATCCTTAAAAAGTCTGGTTCAAGCAAATGTGACCAAGAATCGCCCCATGAGATCCTTGACCAGGAACCAACCTCTTTTTGAAGACTTCCGGTGCTGGAGAGCTCACCACCTTTCAAGGGAATCTATTTCCCACTGAGGGAGCTCTGATGCTTAGGAAGTTTTTCTTGACTAGTTGCTCTTGAGTCATTTTAGTTGTGTCAAACTCTACGATGCCCTTTGGAGTTTTCTTGGCAGAGGTGCCGGAGTGGTTGCTGTTTCCCTCTCTAGTTCATTTTTACAGATGAGGAGGCTGAGACACAATTAAGTGATTTGCTTAGGGTGACTGGGACTGGATTTGAACTCAAGTCCTCCTGACTCATGGCTTGCTGCTGTATCTATTACCTCACCCCACTTCCTGTAGTCCACCTTGCTGCTTTCTAAGGAGACACATCACCGGTGCTCTCCCCTGGAAATTCTTTGCCTTCTCAGAAATATCCTTAAAATTAACTGGGTTCTGACCAGGACAGAGTTCGGCAGCATCAGAACCGTGTCATTCATGGGAGAGATTTGCTTTATGTCCTTCCTGTAACCTCAGAGCAGATTTGGTTTTCTGGCTGCCATGTCGCACAGCTGACTCCTATGGAGCTTGGGGTCCATCCCCAGCCATCCAGATCATTTAGGTGGGGACCAAAGTCGAGCCATTTGCCACTCTTCACCATTTCTCCGTGTTTTACATGGTGAGCCAGGCCCTGAGAAGCTCAAATATTCAGTAAACATTTGCTCTACAAAGGGCAGTGACATCTGGTGGTCAAGGCACAGGATCTGAAATCTTAGGTTCTGGCTCAGGCGCTTGGGGCTGTTGCTTCTCGGGGACTCTCATCTCTAAATAGCTTGCTACAGTTTATGTGGAATCCTCTCCCCTTCTAGTTCCAGAACCACAAATCATGATTTTGCCATTGTTCTTGGATAGACTGTGTCGATATATTCTCCTATGGCCCTATTTACCATCCATTAACTTTCTGCACAAAACGCCTCCCTGGCTGCCATTTCTGCACAAAATGCCCCTCCCTGGCTGCCATTTCTGCACAAAATGCCCTCTCTGGTTACCATTTCTGCACAAAATGCCCCTCCCTGGCTGCCATTTCTGCACAAAATGCCCTCTCTGGTTACCATTTCTGCACAAAATGCCCCTCCCTGGCTGCCATTTCTGCACAAAATGCCCCTCCCTGGCTGCCATTTCTGCACAAAATGCCCCTCCCTGGCTGCCATTTCTGCACAAAATGCCCCTCCCTGGCTGCCATTTCTGCACAAAATGCCCTCTCTGGTTACCATTTCTGCACAAAATGCCCCTCCCTGGCTGCCATTTCTGCACAAAATGCCTCCCTGGCTGCCATTTCTGCACAAAATGCCCCATCCCTGGCTGCCATTTCTGCACAAAATGCCCTCCCTGGCTGCCATTTCTGCACAAAATGCCCCTCCCTGGCTGCCATTTCTGCACAAAATGTCCCTCCCTGGCTGCCATTTCTGCACAAAATGCCCCTCCTTGGCTGCCATTTCTGCACAAAATGCCCTCTCTGGCCACCATTTCTGTACAAATGCCCCTCCCTGGTTAACATTTCACTGTGTGTTGTTTCCTCCATTAGAAAATGAACTTGATCAGGATAGGGAATTTCTTTAGTTTTATAATTCTTTCCCTGAAACACACACACACACATGAAATAATAATTGTGAAGTTTAGTATACACACACACACACACACACACACACACACACACACACACACATTAGTAAATGTTCGAGTAGTTTTGACTTTCAGGGACCTCAGTTTCCTCTTCTCTAAAATGGGGGCCTTCAATGAGCTCTAAGATATTCCCAAAGTGAAGCTGACCCTGGTGCTGACCTTTAAGAAAAGAAGCAGGATCCGGGGATCTCAGGATATGTACCAAATTTTATTTCATTTTACACTCAAAACTTCTGTACAAAAGGAGCAAGGGCAGGCCAGGACGGGCGACAGTTTCTGAAAAGAGCAAATGAGCACCCCGGGCCAGATTTTGGGGAGGAGGGGTAAGGGAGGAGGGGCAGGGGAGGAGGGGCAGTCCTGTTTAGACACAACTGGCACACGAGTGGGTCTGATTCCTAAAGAGAAAGCTCCCATCTCCATCAGTGTCAAATCGCTCACAAATCCAGAGCAGTCTAGTCCAAGCCGTTTTCCAAAAGGAAGTCATCAGTGGACCGCTGAGACTACTCTCTCCACCGCCTAAGGAGTGGGCCAGCGGTCCTCCCTTAAACATGGCTCTATTTTTTTCTGGGCAAGGGCAGGGGAGGGGAGGAGGATGGAACTATTTCTCTTCCAACTCTAAGACTTTGCCAGCTGCAGATTCCTCTCACCTTGAGGTCGTGGGCAAAGTTGGCGGTGGTGGGTGAGGGCGGGGATGGAAAGCTGTATCAGTGGGAATCTAAAAGTTCTGGCCCGGAACACTGAAATCCTGGTTCTGAATCTCTCATTTCTCTGGAGCCCACGTGGGGCTGGGAAAGATGGGTCTGAATTCAGAATACTCATTTCGAATCTGTTCCTTACCCCCTTCATGAGACCTTCAGCCATTTCCCTTCTCTGAGACTCCTCTGGGAAAGGAGGCGATGGAAAAGGTGCTCCCCCCAGCATCTTTATGTCTCTTCCAGTACTTGGTCCTACGGTGGCTGATGGGGGACACGGCGTTCTCCGTATCTCCCCCACAAGCATGAGTTTGTCTGGTCCCCTGGCCGTCCGAGGCCCCGCGGTGGATTCAAGCAGCTCCTACCCATCAGGCCCCAGAGGAGGGCTACACTGGCCATCACTCACGTCCACGCCCTTCAAGGACCACAGATGTTGTTTTCATGTATCCTAATAGTCCGGAGGTCAGGGGTCACACCCTTGTTTTCCAGAATTAATTGTGTTATGACTGTCCCGGCTAACGGAAGGGCCCGGGCCCTCCTAAGCGCCTTGGGCTCGCTCGGACAGCTGCTGTTTTCTGACCCAGGATGCAGACCCAGGTTCCCCCTTGTGGTCTGACAGTGGAGTTTGGCAAACGTTCTCGAGCTGGTTCCGATCGATTTTATCGTCGAGGACTTTGGCGAAGGCACAGAAGGTAACGGAGGCAGAAGACGCTGACTTCCTTGGAACCTCGTTTCCTCACCTGTGGAAGGGGTGGGACTGGTCTGGATGGACTCTGAGAGCTCTCGTCCTCGGGCACACGGTCCCGGCCCGTCTCCTTGCAATCTGTGGGACTCTGGGCAAGACCCACCCATCGTTTGTGTGTGAAGTGGGCCTGCGTTTGGGGCGCAGGGCTGAGGGCTGCTGCAGCCCAGCTCTACAGTCAGCAGAGTTTTGATGTCTTGGGGGGGCAGGGGCAGGGGCAGCAAAGTGATGCGAATGAAAGAACCAGGGTCTCAAGCTATCTTGACAGTTTGGATGATGGGCCCAAGTAATTAAAGTGAAATTTCATGGGGCAGATTTCACGTCTTCCCCTCAGGTTAAAAAACAAACAAAAACTTCATAGGTACGGGACGGGGGGGGGGGGGGGGGGGGGGGATCCACGGACGGAAGCTCACTCTGGCCCAGCATGAAGGCGAGCCGGCTCGGACTCAGAGCTGAGGTGGCCGGCAGGGCCTGAACGTCAGAGGCCCAGCCCCAGGCCTCCGCTGGCCTCTTGCTCCATTTTAGATTATCTGGATTGGCTCTGGGAAGGACACCAGGGTGGATCCCAGATCCAGTTAGACTTCGGAGTCATAGGGATCTCGCCTTCTGTGGAGGGGAATTCCCAGGAAGCCTAACCATGAGATCCCCTTTGTAGAGCTGTCCAGGACCTTGGACTTGGCCGAATCCATTTTCCTTATTTTGTGGACTTGCCCAGAGTCACACAAGCCACGGGAACTTTTCCATGGGAGAATCCGGTCAGGACCACAAAACGAGCCACACCGGGGATCTGTTCCAGCAGAAGGGCCCCTCCTGGGCTCTCCCCACCCCTTCCTATCACACCAATAATCAAAGGTTATTTAAATGCAATAAATAATCTGAGCTCCCATTGCCGGGGCTTGAAGGCTTGCTAAACACTTGACAAACAAGATCTCCTCTGCTCTGCCCCAGGACTGGGGAGGCAGGCGCTGTTATTATCCCCATTTTACAGATGAGGAAAATGAGTCTGGAAGAGTAAGGGGCTTCCCAGGCTACCGTGAATGTGAGGTGGGAGTCGAAGCAAGGCTTCCCGACTTGGAGTCTGGCTCCCCATCTGCCCCAGAACGCAGCCCCTCATTTCGCTCTTTCAAGTCTCCCGAGCTGGGGAGCAGCGGGCTGGGACTGGACTGGAGCCAGGAGGTGGGCTCTAGCTCTGCCCCAGAATGATCTGGGCAGCTCCCGCTCCCCTTCTTTGTGCCTCAGTTTCCTCACAGTAAAAGGGAGAAAGTTCAGCAAAACAGCACCTCCCACAGGACCCTCTTGGGCCATCTTCCTGGATGATGCTCATGGGGCCCTGCAGGACCCTCCATCCTCCGGGAAAGCTTTGCCAGGCCGGCCCTTGAGGCAGGGAGGAGGACGCAGACGCTGGGGGAGGCTTCTGGGGAGAGACCGAGAGTCAGAAGCGTTTCCTGATCATGACGCTCTGATTAAAGCCGAAGAATCGGCCATGATCCAGAACCTAAACCTGGGTGACTGGAGGATGAAGAGCCCGTCCGGCTCCTCAGAATCGGGCAGAAGAAACCGGGGCCCTCCCAATGCACAGAGCCCCGGGAGGAGCTGGCCTGGAGGGGTCTGGGCAGACGGAGCTCAAGGTCCAGAGGGCTCAGCTCCGGCTTCTGAGGGAGGGGGAAGGGCAGAGGGCTCAGCAGGGGGGGAGGGCAGAGGGTTCCCTCTTCCCTTGAGCTCTGGGATGCTGCTTGAGAGAGAGAAGGAAACCCGTCCTGCGAGTGATGGAGAGCGCCAAGGAGAGGCTGCTCCAGGCCGGAGGCCGTCGCACACGTGGGGGGCCTTCGAAGGAGCATGATGCTCCCCAGCTCTGCGGCCTCCGCACCCCACTTCTTATTACTTTTATTTAATTTCTAAAAGTGTTTAGAGTAAATTTAGTTCCCCTCTCTGGAGAAGACGGCCTCGCTTTCAGCCCAGCTGAGACGGAACGAGGCTGGCTGAGCCTCTCGAACTCGGTTCTCCCCCAGGGCCGGGGTGCGGGAGGAAGGGCTGCCCCAGACTGGGAGGGAGCCCGACAGCCGAGGGGCCGGTGAAGGGAGCTCCTGAGCCCCCGCACAAAGCCTCACTTCTCCCGGCTGGGAGGGGGGAAGGGGGCTTGTCTGCCTGAAGGTCAAGGGGAGGCTGCGGAGGAAATTTATGTCTCGCTCCGGGCTGCGAGAAACAGTCAGGTGAGGGCCCGAGAGCCATACATCTCGGTGACAGGGAGGAAATGGTTATGTAAATACACAAGTATTAACATAAATCTGTATTAAATTATGTAAACATATACATCTTCTGAGGTCAGGGCCCGGGATCCTCGGGCGCGGGGCCTACTGGAGCATGGCTCGGATCTGCTTGGAGGTCGACTCGTCGTTCAGGTGCTTCGTGGTGAACCTGCGGGAAGCAGCGGGCAGGAGTCAGCTCCCGGGCCGGCCCGGCGGGTACCGGCTCTCGGCACTGCCGGGCGGGGCTCCGCGGGCCCGGCCCCAGCCCTGCCACTGTCCAGATGAGGAGACTGAGGACCAGGACGGTCAGCTTGTGCAGCACACACAAGGAGTGGGGTCCCCGCCGCTCTGACTCCTCGCAGTTCCCCAACGTCCTCCTCTGCACCAAAGCTTCAACTACGCAAACCTTTCTCCAGATACACGGAGATCTGCGCCTGCCTCTCTGCCCCGTGCACTCACGGCTCCTTCTGCCCACCCCGGCCCCTCATCCCAGGCCCTTGGGCTTGGGACCCCCCAGGAGCAGGCAGTCCTCGGCTGGAGCACCGGACAGCCCCAGAGGGCGCCTTTGCTGTGCATGGAGGCTAAAGGCCTTGTCCAAAGGTGGGGCGTGCCCCTCCACAGCTGACTCTGCTGCCCCTCAGACACTTATTTAGACAAAGGGTGTGGTTTCTGGGCCAGCCGGGCACTTGTTGCACTTGAAATCGGAGCACGACTTCCTTCTCTGTGCCTCAGTTTCTTTGTTTGTAAAATGAGAAAAGCATAATGTTCTAAAGCTTAGAAAGCACTTTTCTCAAATGCGAAACAAAACAGGGTGAAATGAGTAGAAAACAAGGAAAGCCCTTTGCTCACCCCCGCCTTGTGAGACAGGACACAGAATCGCCGCTGAATGCCGGGGCCTTTGGGAAGCGCCTCTTGCCTTCCGGGCCCTGGGGCGGGTGTGGGGGCATACACCTGACACTTTCTCTCAGGGGGCTCATAGTGTAACATGGGGACGACCGGCTGGGTCCTAAGAGGACCAGAAATGAGGACGAGACCCGGACTCCGGAGTCGGGAGACCCCCCCCCCCGCACAGCGGGAGGTCCCTGGCCCTGTCGGGACACATTCGTCCTTGGTTAAATGGTGAAGGCCTTGAGACCACAGCGCTCCCATAAGTTCCGAATAACTGTCCAGACCAACCTTCGCTGACCTTTTTTTGACAGGGACATTAAGGCAAGAATTCCTTGGACGGGAAACTCCCATCGAGTTACTTAAGAAGCCGGGTCGGTTTCCCGTGGGCGCTCTCTCCGCCAGGGCAGGAGCTCCCCGCCCCCCCCCCCCATGGGCGAGGGCGTCCCCCCAGCGGCAAAGGAAGACCCTCCTGCCCCATGACATGTTGCCTGTGACACGGCCTGACTCCCAGGGGGAGAAAGGGAACAGCTGGGGCTGGACACAGACCTTCGACTGCAAGTGCTAGATTCTAGTTAGAGAACCCAGGGGAGGAAGCCTCTAGTCTAGAACCCTCTTGTGACCCCCCCAAGGGCTATCACCCTCCCTGGCCCCCCTTTTCCTGCTTCTGCCTCCCCTTCCCTCTCCCTTGCTTCCTAACCCCTTATGCTTCGGCTTTTGACCTGCGGTCCCCCAGAGGGACAGCCTCTCCTGGCTCCGTCCCCCCCCCCCCTTCGGCCTGGCCCAGGCCCCGGTTGATCCCCTCTCAGCCATCCAGAACAAGTTCGGGCTGATGTCCCAGGGACGGACCGGCTCCCGCGCTTCTGGGCCCAGGTCCAGCCGTATTTCGAACAATCCAGCGCTCCGGCCCATGGGCTCTAGCACCCGGGCCTCCCTGCCTCCCTCCTCTCCTCCGCAGCCATTGCTGCCTGGACCCCGCCCCCTGGCATGGTGGGCCCTCCTCCGGCCCCGCCTCTCAAAGCCCGGCTCTGGCCGGGTCTCCCCCTCCTCGAAGAGCCGGGGGTCTCCAGGTCCCCCCAGAACCGCCCAGGATGTCCGAGTCCTTCAAAGCTCCCGTGCCTGCCCCTCCCCCTCCCAGGCTCCGTGCACTTTGGGAGACCGTCTCACAAGACCTGCGCCCGTCCGGGCCTTTCCTCCCAAATGGGCCTCCCTGCATCCTCGCGTCTCCTTGGGAGAACCCTCTGGCTCCTCCTCCCTTAGCCCTGAGCTCCCAGACTCTGGGCCCGCTTCCTGCGGCTCAGAATCCCTGCACACAGTAGGTGCTTAACCCCGGCTCAGGGGCGGATCTGAGCCGCCCATCCCCCTCCTCTATTTCTGGCCGGTCTCAGGCCCAGACCAGGCTCCTCCCTCGGCCGGCTCCGTTCCCCTGGAGCGGCGCCTGCCCCTCTGGGCCCCGCCCGGCCCTGTCCAGGACCTCCCGCGGGCTCTGCCCCCTGTCCGGGCTCACCGGAGGGCGTTCAGGAGGCCTTCCACGCTGTCGGGGGGCTGCTCCTTCAGCACCTTGATGCAGCCTTTCATCTGGGGGAGAAACGCAGTCAGGCCCCCGCGGGCTCTCGGACAGACAGGGGGGAGGGGGGGGCCGGACGCGCCTCCCCCCCCCCCCCCGCACGCCCCCACTTTATGTCCCGGAAGGTGAGGGGCCCGGGCTCCGCCGGGCTGAACCCCCCTCCCCCTCCCCTCTCCTGGGGCAGCTATGGCCGCCCGGTGCCTGCATCCCACCACGATGTACCCCCACGCCACACTCCGGCTCACGCCCCCCACCGCGCCGCCCCCTCTCCCTCCGGGGTCAGGCTGGGGAGTGGGGGAGGGGCGGGGGGCAGGAGAGCCGCCATCTGGGCCAGATTTCCCAACGAGACCCCCCTGGACCTTTACCGGATTCTACAGGGTTTACTCCCCGGCAATCCCATGACTGGGGAGCCACCTGGTGGCCAGAGCCCGCACTGCGGAGCCCCCCCCCCCAGGCCCCTCGAGAGAGCCTCCGCCGCCCGCTCCTCCCCCGCCCCGGCTGGCCCAGGTCACAGCCCAGGACCCCTGTCGGGCAGCGGAGGAGCCGAGGCGGCAATGGAGGAAAAGCTCGGGGGGAGGGGGTGCTTGTGTGAGGGTCCGGGGGCCAAGGGGAGGGAGAGGCGGGGGGGGGGGGGTAGGGGGGGAGAGGGGGGGGTGAGGGGTGGGGGATGGACGGGATGGACGGGCCATGGCCGGTTCTGTGCTTCCAGTTCCCTTCCCCCTCTCTGATTCAGGAAGGGCAGAGTCCAAGCTGGGGGAGCCTAGAACCGCGGCATCTCTGTAAGGGTTCTCTGCGTGGAACCCCACCCTTCCCTCTCGTTCTCTTTTCCGTCTCTCCGTCCTTATCTGTCTGGATTCCCCTCCCCCCTCCCCCCCCAGCCCACGAAGACTGCGGGTGGTCACTGAGCATCGAGGGCGGCCTGCGGGTCAGTCTCGTCGGCAGAGCCCACAAAGTGCTTTATCTGGCCATCTCTCGGACCCCGAGGCCGCCCCGAGCACCTGGACGCACCCCAGGGGCCACAGGCTCCCCACCCACCCACCCCCACCCCCCCCCCCACCCCCGCTTACGTCGATCTTGGACGTCTTGCAGAAAGCCCCCACGGGGTGCACGTGGTCGTAGAGAATGATGACGCCCACCATGACGCGCATGCAGAACAGAAGGCTTTCCTCACTGGTGAATCGGCTCCGGTACTCTCTGGGACACAAGGAGGCGCCCGTCAGTTCTGCCCCCCCCCCCCAGCTGCTTTTAGGCCTCCGACGTTTTTGTGTATTTTCCTCTACAGAAGCCTGTTGCGGGCCAGAAGAGACGCCCCCTTTTGAGCACGTTTAAATTTACGTTGTGTGGGTTAGTGCTTGAGTTAAAGTTGAACTTAAATCCGTTTCTGGGACAAGCAGCTAGCAGTGGTCCCACCGTCCCCCTCCGCCCCCGGGGACACGGAGCAAAGGCCGCGTCGGCCCGAGCGTCTGACCGGGAACCCCTCCTGAGCAGGGCCCGCGCGGCGGGGACGGAGAGCGGAGCTCCGGCCGCGCCCCCTGCATGGGCAGAGATGCCGGAATCGCTCCGGCTGCCCGGGAGGGTGAGAAGGAAGACTCCAGGACGGAGGAAGAAGCAGCTGCTGACAGCCTGAAGAATGGACCGGGCCGGGAGGGATGGGGAGAAAGGAGGGAGGGGCTGGAGACCCCGGCCGCGTCCTGCTCGGCCGTTCCTTCGGGCCCTTGCTCTGCCGACCTCTAGTCTGGTCGTAGGGGAGTCTTTCTCCCGGCTCCTAGCGCGGTGATTCTGACTCTGCTCTCCTACGGCCCAGCATGCAAGGACTCCCCGAGTCTTCCTTTACCCCCCTCTTCTCTCCGCTCACGTGACCACCATCTGAACTTCTATAACGGACTTGTAGCTAAGTCTCTTCCCGAAGCGGCCCCCCCTTCCAGAGGGAGTCAGGGGAGCCGGATGCGAACCCCTCCCACACACTACCTGGTCACCCCCGGGCTCCTGTCCCGCAGGTCTGTGAAGGACTCGGTGCCCTCCGAGCTCCCCGGGGCTTTAGAGCGGGATCTCACGCGCTTTTACAAAGGGGCGGGGTTGCTTTATCAGCCTGGCTCCTCTGGGCCGCGTCTGCACCGCACACGGGCCGCAGGAAGAATTCTGCGGGAAGTCCCTAACAAGTCCCGAGAACAGCTCCGGGAGAGCCGGAGCCCCATCTCACAGGTGGGAAAAGCAAAGTCTGGGGGAGAAGCGGCCGCCTGGCTGGGCCCGTGCCTCCCACCGCCCCTCCAGGACCCTCCTGGCCGTGGGAAGGGAGCCCTGGGGCTCGGTCGGGCGGGGCCCTCCAGTCTTGCCCTTCCCGGTTACCTCCGCCCATGCTCGGTCACAGACACCCCACAGCGCCCCATCCCCTCGGGGCCCTTCACTTACGGGGTCTCCAGCATGACTTTACACACACTGATCATGGTGCTAAGGCAGTCTGTTGTGTTTTCGATGGGCAGCGTTTTGTTCTAGGAAGAGGAGGCCGGAGGTCAGATTGTCCCGTGAGCCGCGGGCCGCGCCCCTCCCCGAGCCCCCGGGACCCTCACCTCTGACACGAAGTACGTGGTGGCGTTGCTCAGGGTCTTCAGCATGGGCGTGGCCTCTGCGTAGAAGAGGGACATTCGGTTGGCCATCTCGTTGTTGACTTCGTTTTCGATGTCTAGCTGATGGGGGAAGAGGGGGCTTGTAAAGAGGGGTCCTGGGGGGTCTGCGATTCTCGAGTCCAAGCCTTGGCCACCGCGGCCCCAGGGCTTCCTCGAAGTGAGCCCTCCCTCTCCGGCCCGGGAGTGATTCCCCCGTGAATGTGGCCCTCGGCCCTGTCTCAGGGAGTGAGTCCTCTGACCCACCCGCTCCGGGCCTGTAAGCTGCGCCCTGGGCCCGTTTAGTTAACTTTACAGACTCACGGACTTAAAGCTGGCGGGGACCTCAGAGCTCATCAAGGTCATACTATATATTACAGATAAGGCATGGGGCCCACATGGGACAAGTGACTTACAGAGAGTCACAGAGGCTGCGGGGAGGGGGGGGGGGCTCAAGATCCCTGATGACCGATTTAGTGATTTTCCCAGCCACGTCCTCCTCATTGATCAGGATGGCATGCATACAGCAGGAGCTTAATAAATGTCTGCTGGTCCCTCTCGGAGCCAGCGAGCAGATGGCTCCAGATCCAGGGCTCGGTCCATCCCCACACTGAGCATCACGCTCACATCGCAGCTGCCTGCTCAGTCTCTCCAGGACCCCCTGCCGCCAGCTCAAACTGGAAACAGAACTCATCCTCCTACCCATGAGTCCCAGCTCCCTGCTTTGATCTAACCCAGTGTCTGCAGGGGGCTCTCGGCTCCTCCCCAGCACAAGTGCGGGGACTCTCAGCCCCCACAACCCTCACTACAATTCCAGATGACCGGTGCTTTCTTCTACAGCACCCCCAGCCTTAGCCTCCAGCAGCCTGTGGAGAGAGCCCACCCCCTAAGGTGGTCCATTCTGTCTGGAAAGTTCTTCCTGGCCTCTGCTCAGTTACCCCCTGAAACTACCCCAGCGGCTTCTGGTTTGTCCTCCAGACGGAGCAGAACACGTGATGATTCTTTAACAAATGTTTCTCAAGGACAGACTGATGCACTGTTCGTGGAGTTACACGTTAATCTACTTTGGAAAGTAATTCAGAATTATGCTGAGAGTCCCTAAGACGCCAACAGGAAGAACAAGCAGCCCAGAGTCAGCGCTGCTGAGAGGACGCTTGGCCCCAGGGAAGAGGCACAAGAAAGCGCCTCCCTGGGCGGGGGAGCCACGGGGGAGGCAGGAAGGACACGGGTCTCCTTTACAGCCTGTTTGCTAGATTTTTTGAGTTGTTTGTTCTTGCTCAATTTGTAACTCTTTATGATAAGGGACAGCTTTTTTCTTCCTGGGGAGTGTGAATACAGGGAACACAGAGATAAAAGACGTCTACAACACTTTAGTTAACAAGTCATTTTTAAATAGAAGGGCCCCCATTTTTCTTCCCACAGCCCTCTCCCCAAAGAGCACCCTCATGGCAGCCTCGGCTGAGCCCGCGGGCTTACGTGCATGTTGTTGATGCGGTTGCGGCTTATTGTCCGCCGGTAGTAGCTGAAGTCATTTTGTATCGCGGGGTTTCTCATCTGGAAGGAGACAGAGAAGACAAACGTCGGCCAGTCCCATGGCGGGGCTTCCTCATTTGCCGGCCGGCCGCAGCTGTCGCCGACGTTCGTGGTTCAAGAAAGAGCCGGATTTCGGTTAGAGGGTGAACAGAAAGCTGGGGTCGGGCTTGCGTCCATCTTCCGGCCTCCCTGATCTCGAGCCCGAGGAGGAGCTACAGGGGGAGCCCGGCAGCCCCTCTCACCTTGAGCTCATCAAAGCGAAGGGTGAAGTGGAGGATCTCGGCGAACTCCTTGGCCAGGGCCTGTTCTCGCTCCAGGTGCTGGGTGGGGGTGTAGGGGGGGCACGTCAGGCACTCCAGAAGGTTCTGCAGAGCTTTCTCTGAAAGGCAAAGCCATGAGCACACCCTCATGGGTGTCTCTTTCCTCCCTGGGGGGGGGGAAGAGAAGGGGATTTGAAGCCAGAGAGTGTGGACTCCCCCCCCCCCCCCAGTCCTTCCACCTTCTGAGATGGAGCCTTAGGAAATGGTCCGCCCCTTCCTGAGGGTTTCTTTCCACATGAAGGGATTGGAGCCAGTCCTTCTGAGACCTCATCCCGTGTCTCAGAGGTAACCCAGCTTGTATGTCTCTCCATGGGCTTGTAGAAGGAGCTGAGGGTGAGAGGAGGGTGCGGGGGTGGGAGGGGCCTTGCTTTAACTCTCTGCGCCCCTTCCAAAAAGGGGACAATAATCCTTATATCATAGACCCCCCCCCTCCAAGGCAGTTGTGTATAAAGCAGGAGGTGCAATATAGATGGACAATGCTGTTAGAAGAATATCGAAGCATCAAAGTGAGATATTAAAAAAAGAAAACAGATAAGTAAAATGGAATATTTACCGAGCCGGATGGAAAATTCATAGAATCTCTTCAGTCGGACAACAAGTGGACACACCGCGTTCCACGCCTTTTCTTGCAGCTGGATGTCATTGGGATTTTGGATTGCCTGCAAGGGAGAAGTCACGGGAGGTCATGGATAAGAAGTGGCCTCTGAAGCAGAAAGCTCAAGTGCCGTCCCTGAAGCCGACCGCCTGTGGGACCTGGAAGAGTCACAAAATCTCCCCCCTGAGATCCAAGTCATGGAGAAGAGGAAGCCTACATGGGTGGAGGCAGTTTCCTCACAGGAGAAGAGCTCCCCACACCATGAAATCTTCCTTCCTCCTTCAGAGGCATGGGAATTATTGACTTCATGCAAATGATGGAAAAACGTAAATGTGGAGAGAATGCTCTCTGTCTCCCATGTTCTGTGTTCTCGAGTTCTGCGGCACAGGGCGCCCCTGACTCAGAGGAGCCAGTGCTCCCCCTTCAAATGACTTTTTATTGCCTTGTATTTTCGCTCTTACTCGTGGGCTCATGGGCTATTTCCCCCAAAAGAATGCAAACTGCTTGAGGACAGGGGCCACTTTCTCTGTGCTGGCATTTTCAGGAGGGCCTGAGCCCTAACAGATGCCTAATCAATCGCTTCATTAAGTGCTTACTATGTGTCAGGCCCTATGCTATCAGTGCCCATTGATGAATGAATAAATGAATGAATGCTGGGCAGACACTAAGCGGGGTACTGGGGATCCCAAACCCCAAACAAGAGGTTCCTGCCCACAATGACCTTCCTGGGAGGGAATATAGAAATATAGAAATAAGCCCAATGATATTTCGGGAGGGGACAATCAGTTGCCAATGGAGAAATCAAAGGAACTTCCTGGGAGAGGAAACTCTGAAGGCACAGAAGGAGTGAGAGGCAGGGAGAAGGGAAGGTACGCACGAGGAATAGGGGGAGCTGTGTCAGGGCAGAGGCTGGAGATGGAAGGCCGAGTGTGGGGTACAGTAACCAAAGTCTCTGGCTGGAAGGGGAGAGATCGGAAGCTTGGCTGCTGAGGAGGCTGAGCTGGGGTGTTGAAGGCCCTGGAGCCCAACCTGAGAAAACGACCTTTATTTTATCCCTAGATAAGAGGAGGAGCAGGGTTCGAGGCAGCACGGGGCAGAAGGAATGGGGGATTTCTACTGAGAAGGCCTTGACTGGCATCCGGGCTCTGCCCTTGATACCTAAGTGACCTCTGGTCTCATCCACAAAACGGGCAGAGGGGGCAGCCGACAGCTCTGAAGCTCTGACCCTGGGATGATCTGAAGGGAGAGACCTGAGGGAAACGGCGTCAGCCCCATCCGGGATGCGGGGTCGGCAAGGGCAGCGGCCGCGGCCAGAACGGGAAGGACTAGCTAGAAACCGGCCTTATCATCACATGTTTGCTTTCCTTGCAGGGTTGCCTGGTTAATGACTGGGCGAGCGGGAGCTGGAACACTAAATCATTATGTGAGAGGCGGATGTCGAACCCCGAGTGTGTATGTCTGGACGTGGGGCTATGGGCTGGATACAATGTCTGGTTGGATGAATTTCCTCAAATAAAAGGGACCATTCATACATTGGCTTAAATGCACATTACCTCCCCTGTTCTTTCCAGGATTCTAGGAAATGCTGCAGTGATGACTTCATCCCCTCCCTCTCCAGCCCCCCCCCCCTGCGCTCCCCCCCGCCGTCGTCAGGACAATATTATCGTTGGCCCGGCTCACTCACGTCACGGATCTCCTGGCCCGCGCCTTTGTAAGCCTGCAGGTCTGTGAGAATGCTCTCCGAGTCCTGGAGCACGGCGCTGACCTGGTTCCAGATTTCTCTCTCACCCTCCGTGGGCTGAGCATCTAAGCAGTGTGGAAAACAGGACAGACACAGGGAGTCAGAACGGGGGGACATGGGGAGTCAGAGCAGGGGACACAGGGCATCAGAACAGGGGGGACACAGGGAGTCAGAGAGGAGGGACATGGGGAGTCAGAGTGGAGGGATACGGGGAGTGAGAGCGGGGGGACACAGGGCATTAGCAGGATGGACATACAGGGCATAAGAGCAGGACAGACATGAGGGATCAGAGCAGGATGGACACAGGGAGTCAGAACGGGGGGACATGGGGAGTCAGAGCAGGGGACACAGGGCATCAGAACAGGGGGGACACAGGGAGTCAGAGCAGGGGGGACACAGGGAGTCAGAGAGGAGGGACATGGGGAGTCAGAGTGGAGGGATACGGGGAGTCAGAGAGGGGGGACACAGGGCACTAGCAGGATGGACATACAGGGCATAAGAGCAGGACAGACATGAGGGATCAGAGCAGGGGGGACACAGGGAGTCAGTATAGGATGGACACAGGGCATCAGCAGGACGGACAGACACGGGGCATCAGAGCAGCATGGACACAGGGAATCAGAGCGGGGGGACACAGAACATCAGAACAGGGAGGACACAGGGAGTAAGAGCAGGACAGACACAGGGCATTGGAACGGGGGGACACAGGGCATCAAAGAAGGATGGATACAGGGCATCAGAACAGGGGGGACACAGGGAGTCAGAGTGGGGGGACACAGGGAATCAGTATAGGATGGACACAAGGCATCAGCAGGACGGACATACAGGGCATAAGAGCAGGACAGACACAGGGGATCAGAGCGGGGGGACACGGGGAATAAGAGTGGGGGGACACGGGGAGTCAGAGCAGGATGGACACAGGGCATTGGAACAGGACGGACAAAAGGCATAAGCTTCTTGCAATTTCATGAAGGAAAATGCTTTCAGTCCCCCTTGGGCCAGTATCATCAGGATGAGAACAGGGGCTCCTCGTGCTTCTAGATTTTGCCTTTTAAAGGAGTCTAGACTAAACTCACGAGGACCAGAAACTGGAATGTTTTCATTCAAGTGGACAAACCTTCTTTAAGTAAATACCTACTGTGTTCACGGCCCTCTGTTGAGCTCTTGGAGACACAGATGTGAAAACCCAAGTGTCACCTGCCAGGAACATAAACTTTAATGGGGGGCAGACTCAACTAACTCCAGAGTCGTTGACCGACTGTCTGCCGTGTACGGGGCTTCGATCGAGACTATCCTTCTGCCTTGGCTTACCAATTATGTGGTCATGGACAAGTGAAGCCCCCTCAGGCAACTTTCTGATTAACCAACAAACACTTGCAGAGAGCCTGGCACATCGTGGCTACTCTGCCAGGGGCTCGGGATACAAAAACCAGACTTTGAGGAATTACAGGAAATGCCCAAGCTGGGGGATGCCCCAGACCCAAGACTTCTCCTAGAAATGGCCAATCCCCGAGGCTTTTAAAGCACCTACTCTGTGGCAAGCACTGTTTTAGCCAACAGGGATGAGAAGAAAGGCAAAAGATAGTCAAGCAATAAACAATTGTTAAGCATCTACTATGCAGACAGACAGACAGACAGATATACATGCATATATATTCTATATATACATTCTATAATATGATATATATATGTATTTACACACACACACACACACACACACACACGCTATATACTCTACATAATAATAGAGCGTGGTGGCCACTCTCAGGAAGCTCCTGTTCTGTCCATCGGGGAAAAAAAATGCAAATAAGAACACGTGAAGAAGCCACAGAGAGGACAGATTGAAGACGAGCAACAGAGGAAAGAACTCGCATTAAGGGGACACTTGAAAAAACCCAATGAATCCAGGAGGTATTGACGGGGAGGAGAGAACGGCGGTCCTGAGGGAGGGGCGGGGCTAATGCCCAGAGTCCGTGGGAGCAGTTGCAGAAGGCAGGCTGTGTCGCTGGGTGGTGGAGTACGGCGGGGAGGACAGTGGAAGGCGTAAGAACACTAGAAAACTGAAATAGTGGAGGGTCCGAAAGGTTCTGAATGTAGAACGGGACTTCCCATTTGATTCTGGGAGGGGCGGAAATGCCCTGGAGTTTGTTTCAGGGGCGGTGACGCGGTCAGGCGTGTTTAGGAAGGGCACTCTGAGAGGACGGATTGGAGTTGGGAGCTCTTGGGGGAGGCAGACCCCCCAGCAGCTGCTGCATGGGTCCAGATGATGGGGGAGAGAGGGATGGTAACAGGGTTGCTCAGGCAGAAGTGAGAGAACTGGTAACTGACGGGTGATGAGGGGAGAGAGTGAGGAGCTGAGAAGGACGTCCAGCTCGTGAGGCGGAGTGACTCGGAGAAGGGCAGTGCTTACAAAGGGAGATTAAAAAGGGGCAAATACTGTTCTTATCCCACCCTCCCCGAGAAAAGGAAGGGGAACGACGTCTGCAAACTCTGGGCCAGCGTGCTGACTCCATTCGTGCACAAATTCGGGAAGGGACCATTAAAGAGAGGGTTGGGCGACATTTTGAAAAGGAAGAAGCGATGACAAAGACGGCTTGGATCTTGATAGACCAGGATCATCTTCTTCATCAATGAGACTCCTAAAGGAGTAGCTAGGGGAGTGCGTGGGCAGAGCTTCCCTAGATTTCAGCAAATTTCCCATCCTAGCGGCCACCCTTTTCTTGTGGATAGAAGGAAAGATAAGGATTCAACAGGAAAACCATCAGAAGGATTCGAAACTTAAATGGCTAGAGCCAGCCCGACAGGAAATTGCTACCCGGGCACTTTGGCCCATTTTTCTCCCGGGAAGGCTGACAGATCCACTGCATCCCAAAGAATCTCAATGGGCTACAGCACTGGGGTGAACCCAAGTGAAACTCACCAGAGACAGACGGAAAGTCCTGCACTCACGTAAAAATCAAGCTCACCGCCACGAGACGGAGGGGGCTTCTGTTCGAAACCAGTAGTTGTGATCAGATCTAGAGATCTCAGCAGATAGTCAAAAAAGCGAACACCACTGAATTATGGGAGGCGAGACTTCCAAGGTTAGGAAGGTGATGGGTCCGCCATTACCTGGTGTCCTCGTGCTTGCCGCTGTTTAAGCAGGACACTGACAAACTGGGGATGGTTCGGAAGAAGTCAGCCAGGGCTTGTAAGGGCCTGGAGCGAGGACAAATTAAAACTGGGAACTTTGGAGAAGAGATAACCAGGGGGTGCGAATTGTCTCCCAATACGTCTAGGAGGACCCGGAGAAGTGAAGGAGGCTGCCCTTTTCATTCAGATCCACTGGGCCCAGACATTATTCTACACCATGGGTGATTTTCTAAGAGGAATTTTCACAGGGTTTATAGGAAGGTAGCAATCAGTAGAATGTCAGCTGCATTTGAGGATCCATGAAGGACTTGGCCAATGGCACAGGGCATCAGAATGTGAAGCGAGCTACATCTGTGACCCATCTGGTATTTGCTCCCTAATGTGTGGGCCTGAATTTCTTCTAGCAACGGCCCCTCTCCCGATCTCCTCCAATGCCGGACGTCTCCAACTCCAGTGATTTCCAGTAATTTCAGGGTCAATCTCAAAGAGGGTCCCATAAGGCCGGAGCTCCTGCAATCTTTCAAAGTCCCTGGGATTTACACAAGCCATTTCAGAAACCAGCTCTTTCTGCGGCCGAGGAAGCAGCCCGTGGGGCCCCGACACGGGGGTGATTTACACACCTGTTCCAGACCAGGAAAGCCGAGCGCACTGCAGCGCGCCCCCTGCCCTCTGACCTACATCTGTGTGCTGGGCGTTAGGAATCCAACACGTGCGGGATTTGTGTAGCGAGGAGCCTCGGGCGGGAACGATGAGGTTTTCATCAGAAGGATTTAGCTCCATTTGGGAGAATTTTGCCCCCCAGTGATGGCGAGCAGCGACTGTCAGCATGTCGATAAGAGTCCAGTTTCATGTTCCAGCTGGCCCCCTTCAGCGGGGAAGGAGCCCTCTCATCCGGGGGGATAGCAAGCATTCCTCCTGTCAGCGGAGCCGGGGAGAGGTACCACCGGGCTTGGCTGGCCAGGAATGCTTTTGTCGGAGGGATCAGACGGCCGCCCGTGAGCGGGGCCTCCAGAGGAGATCGGGCCTGAAAGCCGGGGATCCCAGGCCAGCCGGAGCCCCGTGCGGCCTCTAAGCTAACCCCGGCGCAGAGAGCTCGCCCCTGGAAACTGGCCCAACCAGCTCCGGGCCTGTCGGAGGACTCTACGTTTTTAAGGGCGAGACGCCATTTGCTCTGCAGCCGTCTCGGACCTCTGAGGACAGGCTGACTTTGGCCCCGGGATCTGGGCCGCTCAGGGCCCGGGGGCCGCTGCATAAACAGCATTGGGGCAAACCAAGAGAGGCCAGAGAAAAGCTTCCTGGCTCCATCCATCGCAGCGGCGCCTTTACTTGTTCTTCGATGAACATTAGGCGCCATGATTCACACTGGGAGCTGCAAAGTGGTAAGGATTTATAGGAAGGCATTAACAGCTGGAGGCAGGGGGAGGGACATCAAATGTAGAGATAAGTTTGTCTGCCTTAGCTGCCACAGCCCCTTCCGCGGGGACATCCATCACCCCTCAGGAACCAGGGCCGCGGTCTGGGTTCTGAGGCTGGGAGGCCCTACGACAGTGGGTGAGACGGACATGGGGAACAGCACCCTCTCTTCCCATTGGCCCCCCCAGAAGTCACGCTCACTGTTCTTTCTGAAGTCTGGGGCTCATGGGCTTGCTTCCCTACTGAGAACTTTAGCTTCAATCCTAACAATCACGAATTAAATTCATTAAAATGATTAATTAACAGACAAACATTGATAAGATTAACTGAAAATAAGGCATTGTTGATAGAAAAACAAAAAGTGAGCCCTCCCTCCGTGACCTCAAAGTACATATTATTTATGGGAAGGAGATGTAATCTAGAGCCTTCCTGGCCGGCTTCTACCTTGTAGCCTTGTGCTTTTCGCAGACTCTCATTCCTCCCTTCACTCCTGGGCTTCTGCCCAAGGAGCTCTAGTCCCTTCTGCCTCTTAGAGCACCGGACTTCTGTCGCAGGCTCGGGGCTTTAAAGACAGCCTTGAAGATGACCCATCGCTTTATGGTATCCACGAGGAAATTGAGGCAGACAAAAATCAGGAGACTTGCCTAGCTTATGTTTGAGTCAGTACTGGGTCTGAGGCCCTCCTGATGGAAGTCCGTGTTCTAAGCACTGGACATCGGACCGATTTTCAAGGTCTCCCTGAGGTGCCTCCCCTTCCGGTCCTTCCCGATCCCCTCAAGGATTAGTATCGCCTCCTGGAATAACTCGTAGTCTCCCAACGCCCCATAAGTATGGTGATGGACAGAAGCTACTTGGGGGGGGGATTTCACATAAACAGCTCCAAACCTGCTGCCTTGCATTTGGAGGACAGCCTCCATCCCCCAACATGTCTTCCCTGACCCTTCTCTGCCCTGACAGCCCCTGTCCTGTGCAGACTTGCATCATGTCTCTCCTGCTCTCCTACAAGGGTCCCTCACTTCCCAGTCTCTCTCTACCTCACTCATCTGCCAATGGGATATTCCCCAAGCTCAATTCTGAGGACCCCCTCTCCAGCTCAAGAAGCATCTGTGGCTCCCTAGGGCCGCGGGTTCAAATAGCTGCCCTTGATCCTGGCGTGTAACGGCCCCGTCACTGAACCCTAACTTTCTCAGCACGTTCTTCCTCCTTGCCCCTCTATGTGCCAGCCCCCTGGGGGCGCCCGCTTGTCACTGCCCATTTGCCAGGCCTGAAGTTCTGTCCTCTTCACCGCTGGCTCTTAGACGTGCACATCACAGCTCTGGCTCACTATAGGGTCCCTCTGTGGTCCCCTACTTGTGGAGCCCCCCTACACATGGCTTGTGGGTATTTTTATGCCCTTGATTGTGCCTCCCTGGTAGAATATAGAATAAAACCTCCCCGAGGGCAGGGGCTGGCACTCCTATTTCCCTCCCTTTTCAGCTAGCCCTCCCACCTGGACCTCATCCAATTGGATTTGTGGCCCGTTTGCCAGTGACTGGACAGTGAGGAGAAATGCTGGTGTGGGAATCTCCCAGGCTGCCCGAGCTCCCGACAAAAAGTAGCTGAGATGAAAGCTGGCCTGAGGAGGGAAACAGAACAAAATGGCGGAATTTCTACACCCCCCTGGGCTCAAACCTGGGTCATTAGTGGAAAGTGGAGCCTTCCTCTCCCAGGTCAAATGACAAGAGGAGGGGGAGGGGGCTCGCTGCAGGGAGCTGGGAACCCTTGGGCTAACAGAGGACTTAGCTCTGAAATACTTTCCCCTATTCAATTATAGTCCTTCACCTCAGGTCAATTATATTTCATCACTGACTTCAAAGGAAACATCTGAGTTCGGAACTTATTTGCTCTTTGTAAAACAAAAGTCCAAGGTACCAAATACGGTAAGTGTCCCCCCACCCCCGGCCCTTCCAGAAACACTGACTGGGCCCAGGAGGGGGGCCGTGAGGGGAGGGGTCTTTCACAAATTGTTCCTGCTTTCTTTCATCTTGGTTGATGGCCTCCCTCAGAGAAAGGCAATTTCCACTGCCAAAATATGAAGTCTCGGCTCCCAGACTCCCCGTGCCCTGCTGAAGGACTGCTTCAAACAAGTCTTTTGCCTTGGGCGGGGGACACTGATTCAGTCTGACAGTGCAGGCCTCGGGAACAGACTAGCAGGGCACCAGAGCTAAAGCTGGACCAGCCAGCTTGGAGGAATTAGAGTCGGGTGGGAGGGTCACAGCTCATTGGCCACGGCCCGAGCTGAGGGGCCTCGGAGGCCTGGGCACCTCGCCTGTAAGGTGAGACTCGGGAACCTGCGAGCATCAGAGTGGGGTCCGGATCTTCCCACCCACGACGGCTACCTCGGACTGAGAGCCTGTCCCAGACCTCTCCTTCTGTGGGTAAGAACGCCGAGGCTCAGAGAAGGGAGCGGCCCAGTACCAAGTGCCCAAGGGGCCCGCGAATCCAGCTCTTTCCTATCCCGTGCCCCCCAGTCCTTGTCTCAATCTGGGGCAATTTTCCTCCTTTTCAAAGCAAGGGGAAGGGATCTGGCTATCGCTGTGCGTCTTCTCAACCTTGTTCCATGTCTATGGAGATAGATACGTGGATAGATATATGTAGATATAAATATAACTTATAAAATATTACATGTATATAGATAATATAACTCATATAAACATACAGCGCACATACACAGCACACATGTATACACACATGTACAAATATACACATGCATAGACGTACCTGTACATGCATAAATGCACACACTACTTGTATGCACACACATATAAACACACACGATGTGTACATATACATATAAACATATATACACACGTAGAAACATACAAATACACATATATGTACAGTATATATGCACATACTTATCCACATGCACTCATGTATGTGTGCATATGTGAATATATACCTATATATACATATACACGTATAAATGTATAATGCACACCTATATGTACAATATAAAATACTTATCTACATGCATATATAAATATATAGCTATATATACATACATATATGTGCATAAAGATGTATAAATCCATACACATGCATAAATAAATGGGGATTGTGATTGTACGTGGCACATTTATCCAAAATGGTTGCTTGGCCATACTCGGGGGACCACCCCCTATCAGCCAGAGCTGTGCAACATCACGGTAGAGGGCGAAAGATACCACCGTAGGAGCTCCTTCAGCTGTTTTTTCAGAATGATCCAGTATCCGTATTTAAAAAAAATAAACAGGAGGCTATTTCTATTTCAGAATGCAATAAAATATAGGTAGGGCCCATGGCTACTTAGAAACTGGCAAAGGAGTCAGTAATGACAGGAAGAGACACATGATAGTTTCCACCAGTAAGACAACAATACTAACTTTAGAATGTACGTGTTTTACATTATTTTGAAAATGAAAGGGAATACAATGAATAAGGACAGGGGGAACTAGCTTAACTGGAGAAAAAAATGTCATCTAAGTGATCTACAAATAAATAAAAAAGTAAAGCAAGAATCCAACATTGGCCCGTTGGATGTTGCAACAATCAATAATCTACCATTTTACATAAAATACAACTCCCCCCCTCAAAAAAAATTTGGAGAAAAGAAATTTATCCAGAAAACTGAAATGGAAAAAAGCATTATTAATAATAGTGGCAAGTATACACACACGATTTACATGTAGTGTTTTAAGATTTGAAAAGAACTTTATATATTTTTTTCTCATTTGAGATAATATATAAGTAGGGCCTGGGAATGGAACTCAAATCAACATCAAACTACGACTCTATTTCCCAATTTTCCTCCCACTTCTGCAATTTAACTGTTCATCAAGGAGATGTTCTCTGGCTGATGCTGGCTTCCATCAAACACAGAAGATTTATGGCCCTGAGGGAAGGTTGGACGTCCCCCTTATTTCTGACAGAATGCTTTATGTTCTAAGTTTCCCCTGAGCTCTCTGATGTTCTAGGATCAAAGTTCTAAAGTCTGTAGTTTATATTCTAAATAGGCCAGGGGGCTAATAGTGGATTCTTGCTTTATTTCTCGAATGTATTTGCAGACCACTTACGTGACATTTTTCTGCCCAATTATAGTAATTTCCCTTGTCTTTACTCATTTTATTGCCTTGAGTTTTCAAGATAATTTAAAATATGCATTTTAACGTATTTTCCAAGCCTTGGTTGGGTTACAGCTTATTTTTCTGAAGCTTAGATCCCTTCTAGAGCCACGGAGCCTGGCCCAGCTGTTGGAGAATCCCCCTCACTCTCGTGGAAGACTCAGGTCTGGGGCTGGCCGCATGTCTGGGACCGCTGGAGCCTTCTCAGCCAGCTGCAAGGGCTAGCAGGGGAAAGGGTCTCAGCATCGGGGCACTTGTTGAACTTACTTTCAAAATCCAGGAAAAAATGTGGGTAGTTTTCAATTTCCCTGGTCAGGACCTTAAGAAGATTGCCCATTCCAGGAAACCTGGGGGATGCAATAAAAAAGCAAAGGGTTACAAAGGCAGAGGAAAAAAAGAATTCTATAAAAGCTCAACATATCTGGTCATTAAAGCACATTACAGACGCATCTCTTAGGGTCAATCTGACGCCCCTTGTGAGGGCAGAGCTGAATGCTAACCAGGTGGCCGTCTCTCCTCGTGCCCAGAACAGGACTCTGCATGCAGCAGGCGCTTAATGCACAGAGTAAAGAATCACGGAAGATGCTACAGAAAAACCATTGTTGTCATCGTCTATTACGGGCATCCTGACGACACCTGGTGTGGAAGCGACCCGGGATCTTGCTGACTGGGCCAGGGAAGCGGAAGCTCGGAACATCCAAGGCCGGGAGTGTTGTTTCAGCCCGAGCTCGGGTTACTCAGAGAGAGGCTCAACGAGCGCTCGGCCAGCTGACTGGCCGCTCGGTGGCCATGGAAACCCAGGGAGGAATGGAGCGAGTGAGTGACCCTCGGTCTTTTGCTGCCCCCTTCTGATTCTGCAGGGATGGAGGAGCGGAGGTGGGAAAGGGCATGCATTTAATCTGGCTCTCGGTGCTCTAAATGGGGGATCCCGGTACGGAGCAGACCCAAGGCAGGGGAAGCCGCAGCCTGGCAAAGGTGCTTCCTTTCCTGGTAGACTAGACCCCCCAAAGTTACGGGGCACTGGGCGTTTATACCTGCACAGTGGCCAGTTAGTATTGTGGTTACTGGTACCTAAACCAACCAGCAGCCTTTATTAGGAAGTGAACGAGCGTTTTAATGCCTGTTGTTTAATTAACCATTTTGTTAAGATGTATGAGTGCCGAGGTTGTGTTGGGCTCTGTGCTGAGAGCTTTACAAGTGTTATCTTTGGTCCGCACAGCAAATTGTGAGGGAGCTGATGTTATTATTCTCATTTTACAGTCGAGGAACTTGACCCCTGCTGCAAACCTTATGGTCCATCCACTGTTCTCCTCACCTGCCCGCCAGCTGGTGATACGCGTGCCCTATGTGGTCCTGGTCCCCACAGAATGTCACGAGAGCCGGAAGGAAGACCTCGGGATGCCGGGTAAGGGCCTCTGGCATAGGAGGAGATGGGGAAGGGAACAAGCACTTACAAGGTGCCAGGCCCTGTGCATATTAGCTTGCATGATGTTCGCACTCTTACCATGTTCTGTTCTTATTTCACAGCTGACGCGGCTTGGGCAGGCAGAGCTAAAGAGACTTGCCCAGGGTCACATGGCAGGTGAGTGAAAAGGCCAGACTTGAGCTTTAAGTCTTCCTGACTGCAGTCTCTAACCATTGCACCACAGAGCTACTTCTTAGACTTATTCTGGGTCAGGGGATTAAAAGCCAAAACAACCCCTGCCCTCAAGAGGCTTATGCTCTAATTGTTGAGGAAATGGCTTAAGGGTCCTCTTAATGATAATCTTTTAAACTTTGCAAGGTGAGCAGTGAAAACATAATTTTCATTCTATGTGAAAACACTGAGGTCAGGAGTATGAGTCCCTCTCAGTTCCCCCATCAGTGGAGTGAGAGGCTCTGTCCAAGGTCCTGACTTTCTCCTCCTCACAGTCGCCTCATAAAATCAGACTTCCTTCGAACCCCACTTTCTGTGCTGTCTTTCCTGGACCTTCAGGAGGTATCCCTACTCCCTCCCAAAGAACCTCGTATTTAACTGCTTTGCATTCTCTTTATTCTCTTTACATCTGTCCCGTGTATACTTAAATACAGAGTATTCTTGTCTCTTGTATTAAAATAGAATCTTGCAATTATTTTACTCTTTGCATTTGTGACTCCAGGGCCCAGCAGGATGGTCTGTCCCATAGAAGCTGCTTATCCAATGCTTAGTACTGATTGGCTGACCCTCTGACCTGCCGGAAGCAGTGTGGCCAGTGTGTGGCGTGCTGGCCTGGAGCATTCCTAACCTGCCACACAGAATTGTGGGACTGTAGTAACCTCTCTGGGCCTCAGCATTCTCCTCTGTGAAATGGACAGAGTAACAGCCATGGTACCGGCCTCCTTGTCAGGCTCAAGCAGGTCACACGGTACCCACTGACCCATTAGAAAAGTCAGTTAGTGTTATTATCCACCTTGGGTGGTTATTACAAGGCTTTTACATCATGGCTGTAAACCACTTGGAGAAGCACATGGAGAGCTGGGATAATCGGCCAAACTGGGACGAGAAGGTAGCCTCCCCAGTGCCTGAGCTGACCTCTCATCGAGGCGGGCGGCCAAAGGTGCACGTACCCCAAGGGGGTCAGTGGGTACCGGGGGTCAGGCTCTGCCTTTGTGACCAGGCTTGAGCCTTAATTATAATCTCTTAAACTTTACAACCTCCCTGCAAGATGGGCAGGAAAAAATAATTTTCATTCTATATGAAGAAGCTGAGGTCCAGAATCATGCTTCCTCTCAGTTCCCCATCCATGGAGTGAAAGGCTCTGTCCAAGGTCCTGACTTTCTCCTTTGGTCTGCTCCCTCAATTAACCGGTAAGGAAAATTGGGTTGCGAGGGGCCATCACATGGGAGGGGAGAGAAGAGTCAGGTTTTGAACCTCGGTCTTCTGCCTCCAATTGGTACTGGGCTTGCTGCCTCCTGATGTGGCAAGCACTTTACACATTTTAAAATGCGTGTGTGAGTGTGCACACATGTGCAAATGTGCATGTGAGTGTTTACTAGTCACCGTCACCCTCACCATCTTACCATCACCAGCCATGTTATAATCATTAGTGCTAATTCCTCCTCCTCCTCCACCATCTCCTCCTCCTCCTCCTCCCTCCTCCTCTTCCTCCTCCTCCTCCTTTTCCTCCTCTTCCTCCTCCTCCTCCTCCTTTTCCTCCTCCTCCTCCTCCTCTCTCCTCCTCCTCCCTCCTCCTTCTCCTCCTCTTGCCCTCCTCCTCCTCCTCCTCCCTCCTCCTTCTCCTCCTCTGCCCTCCTCCTCCTCCTCTCCTCCTCCTCTCCTCCTCCTCCCTCCTCCCTCCTCCTCCTCCTCCTCCTCCTCCTCCTCCTTCTCTCCTCCTCCTCTCCTCCTCCTCCCTCCTCCTCCTCTCCTCCTCCTCCTCTCCTCCTCCTCCCTCTTCCTCCTCCTCCTCTTGCCCTCCTCCTCCTCCTCCTCCCTCCTCTTCCCTCCTCCTCCTCCTCTCCTCCTCCTCCTCCTCTCCTCCTCCTCCCTCCTCCTCCTCTCCTCCTCCTCCTCCTCCTCCCTCCTCCTCCTCCTCTCCTCCCTCCTCCTCCTCCTCCTCTTGCCCTCCTCCTCCTCCTCCTCCTCCTCCTCCCTCCTCTTCCCTCCTCCTCCTCCTCTCCTCCTCCTCCCTCCTCCTCCTCCTCCTCCTCTCCTCCTTTTCCTCCTCCTCCTCCTCCTCCTTCTCCTCCTTCTCTCCTTCTCCTCCTCTTCCTCCTCCTGAGAATCCATACTCTTCCCATGGGCCTTCAGGCATAAAGGATCAGCACTAAACACTTATGTTCTTTGGCCCAATCATCAAAGAAACGGAAATGGGAGGCGGAAGGCTGCCTGAGAGAAGATGTGGCATTCCATTTGGAAATGGAGGAGTAAGGAGGGAATAAACACTTGCACGTGTGGGAGGTTCTGTGCTGAGGGCTTTAAGAACATCCTCTCTTTGGTTCCCGGGAAGGGTTTTGCTTTGAAAGGAGATAGGGAGCCATTTGGGGAAGTGGGCCTTGGGCTTTGGGCCTGGTTTGAAAAGTAAAGTAGAGGCAGGAAGTCAATCTGTGCTCTCTGAGCCTAAAACCGCAAAGGATCAGCCAGGGATGGGTTTAAAGCCGTGGAATTTGTCTGTGGATAAAGCTGATCTGGGTCATGGGATTTGGCCCCCGCCCTGACAAATTCCTGCAGCCACTAATGCTGACAGAAGTCTTGGGGGCCCAAAAGACTCCTCCCAACTTTGCCTCATGCCCTGGCCAGGGAGCATGACAGAGTGGGCCAGCCGCCACATGACTGGGGTTTTAAGGCTGGGGGGCTTGTTCAGGAGCCAGAGGACCCCTGAGACTTGCATCTGCTCCAGGGATCTTGGACAGAAGCAGCCGGCTGATACAGTGGATAGAACCTGAAGCAGCTGGGGCCAAGAAAACCTGCCCTCAAATCCAGCCTCGGTTACTAGCTGTGTGACTGGGCAAGTCATTTCACCCTGTTTGCCTCAGTTTCCTCCTCTGTAAAGTGGCCTAGATGAGGAAATGGCAAGTCCCTCCAGTGTCTTTGCCACGAAAATCCCAACCGGGCTCGCAAGGAGTCCGGCACCACTGAAGTGACTGAACAACCAGAGGTCTCGGGCGGACCCCTGTGCTCTCTGAGCCTCAGCTGCCTCATCTGGGATCTGAGACGTTCCCCACTGCTTCCTGCTCCACGGCCGTGACCTCACAGGCCCAGCGCCTGGTCCCGCAGCGCCTCAAGCACGACAACGCTCTCTCTCACCCAAGCCCGGGGGGCAGGCGCCGTGAGCCTCGGCACCCAGATTTCAGAGGCGCCCCCCAGGCGGTCAGGGGGAGGGCGATCCCGGGTCCTCCTGAACCCGTCTCGTGCTCTAACCACCGTGCCATCCTGGGTCAGGCCTGCATTTTTAATCCACGACAAATTGAGGTCGTGGCTTTTTATAGAAATATGACGATAATGGAACCATGGACGTACGTTAACGCGGCACTTCACATGTGTTATCACTTCATTCTAGCTTCATTCTAGGCTGCTGACTCTGGTGTTCTCTCCATTTCCCAATGAGCCAGTGGTCTGAGAGCAATGGAGTAGCCCACGCAGACTCCCAGGCCAATGAGGGCAGGCCCGACTGGAGGGACCCTCCCCAAGGAAAGCCGGGATGCTTGGAAGAGGAAGTCTTGGGAATTCTCTAAGATGCCCCTGGCTCCAGCGTGCTCTGCTCTCAGGCCTCGAGGACATGTGCCTTGGCAGGGGGGGGGGGAGCAGGGCCCATCCCCACGTGACAGCTCCATTGTCAGGGTCTGCAGCTGCCCAAAGGCTCTGGCATGGGTGGGAGAGCAAGGAAAGGAAGAAGGAAGGAAGGAAGGGAGGGAGGAAGGAAGAGAGGGAGGGAGGGAGGAAGAAAAGAAGAAAGAAAGGAAGGAAGGAAGAAAAGAAGAAAGAAAGAAAGAAAGGAAGGAAGGAAGGAAGGAAGGAAGGAAGGAAGGAAGGAAGGAAGGAAGGAAGGAAGAAAAGAAGAAAGAAAGAAAGAAAGGAAGGAAGGAAGGAAGGAAGGAAGGAAGGAAGGAAGGAAGGAAGGAAGGAAGGAAGGAAGGAAGGAAGGAAGGAAGGAAGGAAGGAAGAAAGGAGAGAGGGAGGGAGGGAGGGAGGAAGAAAGGAAGGAAGGAAGGAAGAAGGGAGGGAGGAAGGAAGGAAGGAAGAAGGAAGAAAGAAAGAAAGAAAGAAAGAAAGAAAGAAAGAAAGAAAGAAAGAAAGAAAGAAAGAAAGAAAGAAAGAAAGAAAGAAAGAAAGAAAGAAAGGAAGGAAGGAAGAAAGGAAGGAAGGAAGGAAGGAAGGAAGGAAGGAAGGAAGGAAGGAAGGAAGGAAGGAAGGAAGGAAGGAAGGAAGGAAGGAAGAAAGAAAGAAAGAAAGAAAAAGAGGAAGGGAGGGAGGGAGGAGGGAGGAGGGAGGGAGGAGGGAGGGAGGATAACATTGGTGAGCTGCTGCTCTGCTCCCGGCTCTGGGATAATCACTAGGAAAACAAGTAGAAGGAGGAGATGTTCCAGGACAAACCCCAGGGAGTTTCCATAGCGGCATCTGGCACACAGCAGGTGGTTAATAAGTGTTTGTTGATTGACTGCTGGAAGGGGGAGGGCTCCATGCCACTACTAGACGCCTTCGGCAGCAGACGCCACTTTCCGGACTCAGGCCCCTCTGAAAAGTCACTGCGCGTCCTCTCCCTAAAATGCTTTGGGGGGCGCTGTTGTCCTGAGTTTTGTCTCCTGCTCATTTGCCGCATCGGAAGGCCGGGCATCAGAGACCCGAGAGGAGCGGCCCCGCCCCCCAGGGCGCCCCCCCCCCGCCCCCCCCTCACTTTGCGATTCTCTCTGTGCTGCCCTCGCCCCCCTGAGACTTGGGAGGAGAGCGCCGCAGATCCCCGCGGCCCGGGGCGCCCCAGCTCCTTCCCGGGCTTGCCCAGCGCGGTTTCCCGCGCCGATCCCCTTGCCATCCCCGAGCCGCCCCCCAGGGGGGGCAGAGGCGGCAGAGATCGTGCCCCGCTTGGGAGATGCGGCCGTGGACCAGTGGCCGAGAGGTCACAGGCCAGGAGACGGGGAGACAGGCCCGAAATCCGGGCCATGGAGCAGTGAGGGGGCAGCACCGGGCACTGGGCCTCCTCCCTCCCCGAGCCTCCTCCCTCTCTGGGCCTCCTCCCTCTCTGGGCCTCCTCCCTCCCTGGGCCTCCTCCCTCCCTGGGCCTCCGCCCTCCCGGCCTCCAGGCTGCAGTTTGGGGCTGTGTCCACTAAGGGGCCTCAGAAGCCAGGAGGCTGCCCTGACCTGAGCCTCAGAGGGAAGGCCTGGAGCCCGGCTGTGGGGAGCCTCAGCGCTCAGCCAGTCCGCCCGTCCCCAGGGTGAGCTTGGGGGCGCGGGGGATAGGAGGGGCTGCAGGAAGGGAGGGGCCGCGGGGATTGGAGGGGGCACAGGGGGATGGGAGGGGCTGCGGGGATGGGAGGGGCCTCGGGGATGGGAGGGGCCTCGGGGATGGTAGGGGCCGCGGCATGGGAGGGGGCACAGGGATGGGAGGGGCCGCGGGCATGGGAGGGGCCGCGGCATGGGAGGGGGCACAGGGATGGGAGGGGCCGCGGGCATGGGAGGGGCCGCGGCATGGGAGGGGGCACGGGGATGGGAGGGGCCGCGGCATGGGAGGGGGCACAGGGATGGGAGGGGGCCCGCGGGCATGGGAGGGGGCACGGGGATGGGAGGGGCCGCGGCATGGGAGGGGGCACGGGGATGGGAGGGGCCGCGGGGATGGGAGGGGCCCGCGGGCATGGGAGGGGGCACAGGGATGGGAGGGGGGATTTCGGCCTCGATTTCAGAGGTCAGCAGGAACCCCGGCCCCCCCACGGCCCAGGGCAGAACACGCAGTCCCTGGGGGGGGGAGGCAGAAATCACTCCCCTGTGGCTGGCGGCCGTGAAGAGCTTTTGCTGGCCAGACATGGCCCTTCTAGAGAAGGCCCCCTCCCCCTCCCCCTCCCCCCCACTCCCCCTCCTCCCCTCCCCCTCCCCCTCGTCCTCCTGACTCCCAGATGATCCAAGGGAGCTGCAGACTCCGGAGCAGACCCCCCACTCCCGAGGGCCTTCGTTAGTCTATGGCTTGTCCGCACAGGCGCCCCCCCCCTCCGGAGCCACGTGGCCCTCGTGGAGCCACAGCCTGACTTCAAACCGGCCTCAGGCACTGAACACTCCTGGCCGGGTGACCCTGAGCAAGTCCCTAACCCCAACCCCTCGGCAAAATTAAATAAATAATAGAATAAAAGAAGCATGTGTACATTTAGGGTTAGGAGGTGTCGAGTTCGAATCCAGCGGCAGATGTTAAAATCTGGGTGATCCTGTGGGAGCCTGCCTCAGTTTCCCCGTCTGTAAGGTGTGTACAATAGCGCCACCTCCAGGGTGGCTGAGGGTCAGAGGCCGTTTGTAAAGTACTTTGTAAACTTTATGTAAAGGTGCCAGTTGGGTAGACCTGGGCTGTTCTCATCCTGAGGCAGCTGAGCCAGTGGTTGGGAAGCACAGGAGAGGCCCGGCCCGGCTCCCACACTCGGCAGTGACCCCCAGGGCCGGGACTGGGGGCACTCGCAGCGTCCGGCGGCCCCGGGCCCAGGGTCCGCGGGGGGCACTCAGTGACCCCCAGGGCCGGGACTGGGGGCACTCGCAGCGTCCGGCGGCCCCGGGCCCAGGGTCCGCGGGGGGCACTCAGTGACCCCCCAGGGCCGGGACTGGGGGCACTCGCAGCGTCCGGCGGCCCCGGGCCCAGGGTCCGCGGGGGGCACTCAGCCACAACCCCTGGAGCACACTGAAGGCCCCCGGGACTCGCTGACGGTGGTGAGACGCCCGGGGGGACTCCAGGCCCCCTGCACCTCCCCCTCCTCAGAGAAGGGGGACACTTGGCTTGGACCCCCCAGATTGTGGGCCTTTTGCCTTTAGAGTCCCGGCCTTCAGCCCCGCTTCCAGAACCGGAAGCCGAGGCCGCCGGACCCCAAGGACTCGCGTCCCCTTAACCAGGGCGCTCTGTGAGCCGGTGTAAGCGCCGGAGCTGGTGGGGAGGCCCTGCCCCTGTCCGGGGCCCAGGCCCCTTCTTACCTGGAAGCGTAACTTGCTAGGAGCCGCGGTCACCAGTGGGGGCTGCCCCGCCAGGCCCAGGACAGCTGGAGGGGGCAGAGCCGTGGCCTCCGCCTTGCTCGAGGGTCTTTCTGCCTGAAGAAGAAGAAGGAGCCCCATGAATGGGGAATGGGAGGATGGCCCTTCTCCTCCCGCCCCCCCCTCATCTCCAGCCAATGGCAACCAAAAGACCAATTTAAAAATGGTACAAAAATCCAACAACTCCGGGGTCCGATCATAAAGGACCAGGCATGTCTGCCTTTGGCCTAGGGGCCCGCAGGGGGGCACCCAGTTAGACCTGCCTGGCGCCGTCTCCCAGGGGCAGAGCTAAAGCCCCCTCGGGCCATTTCCATGCGAAAATGGGAGTTTCCTGAAGCAAGAGCCCCTCCCCCCGCCTCTGTGTCCCCAGAACCAGCCCCTGCCTGGTGAACAGCAGGTGCCCAATAAGTGCTGGTGACTGAGCGCCCCAAAGGCAAGCACTTCCCTCCTGAGCTTCCTCAGGTCCCCTCTCTGTGGAATGAGGGGGTGGACTTGGGGGCCCATCCGGCTCTCAGGCCGGCACTGCAGGCCCCGCCTCCAGGAAGCCCCCAGAGGGCTCCGCAAGACAAGGTTACCTCATTCTACCCAGAGGGGGAGGCAGGGTGGGGGTCGCAGCCCCCCAAGGTCAGGGTCCTCAAAGGCGACCCCGAGCGCTGCTGTCCGCCCTTGTCACACGAGAGCTTGGGGACTAAGGACAGCGGTCAAGGTCACATAGGGATAGCATGGGGTGGTGGTCAAGGTCACACAGGGGCAGCCCAGGGTTGGCGCTGACCTCTCGTGAACCGCCCCGGACCCCACAGGGTGTGGCCAGACGGAGGGAGGCCAGGAAAGGCTGGGGGAGCATCGCAGCGAGAGGGGCGACAGCTAAGGGGGAAATGGAGAGAAGCGGGGTTTTCAGGCCCCCGGGCCCGCTGAGGCGGGGCCCAAAGCGCGAGGTTGGGGCTGGCGACGGAGACCCCGAGGACTCTCCGACGCTCCCCCGGTCACTACCCGCGGTCGCTCTGAAAGGGGAGTCTGGGGGTGTCTCATGGCTTCTACTGAACCAATCTTTGCTATTTTT
>NC_133618.1:6248823-6353591 GCF_048593235.1 Sminthopsis crassicaudata | reverse complement strand
AGAGAGAGAGAGACAGAGAGAGAGACAGAGAGACAGAGACAGAGACAGAGAGAGACAGAGAGAGAGACAAAGAGACAGAGAGAGAGAGACAGAGACAGAGACAGAGAGAGAGAGAGACAGAGATAGAGACAGAGAGACAGAGACAGAGACAGAGAGAGACAGAGAGAGAGAGAGACAGAGACAGAGAGACAGAGACAGAGACAGAGAGAGACAGAGAGAGAGAGACAGAGACAGAGACAGAGAGGCAGAAATGGAGACAAGAGAGAGACAGACACAGAGAGAAACAGAGAGAAGAAAAAGGAAGAGGAGGAGGGAGATGGAGGAAATCCTAGGAGGAATCTGCAGAGACCAGAGACCCTCAGGAGGTGCTCAGGGAAATGAACATTCTTATCTTGCCATTCAAGGCCTTTTCCAATCTTGGTCCAATCTAATGGTAAGACAAAGGCACTAGATTTGGTCAGCTCCAGCTGTCAGGACCTCAGCCACCCCTCCTCCTCCTCCTGTTTTCCTCCCCCAACCCTCCTCCTCCTCCTCCCCTCTTCCTCTTCCTCCTCCTCCTTCCCCTCCCCTCTTCCTCCTCCTCCCCTTTTCCTCTTCTTCCTCTTCCCCTTCTTTCCCCCCTCCTCCTCCTCCCCTCCTCCTCCTCCTCCCCTCCTCCTCCTCCTCCCTTCCTCCTCCTCCTCCTCCTCTTCCCCTCTCCCCCAGCCCCCACCTTCACCGTCCCTCCATGTCTGTCCACTTCTTCCCTTTCCCTCAGAGTCCATTCGGGGCCATCTTTCCCAGAGCTCCGGGCTCAGAGGAGCACCCGGGCCCCTCCCCTCTTGCCCCAGCAGCCCCGGCCTCCAGGCCCAAGCCCCTGCTTCAAGCTCTCGTCCTTCCCTCTTTCACTCTGATGTTTCCAGAGTTTTCCCTGACTCTCTTGCCCCGTTATTGGATCACTGGCCCTCTTTTAGGGGCCGTCATTTTCCTCCAGCACAGACACAAGGAGCACATTATGGAAAAACAAATGGATTTTACTCTGCCGTTGCCTGTATTCACAGGGTACATTTGCCCCACTTCTCCACCTTGTCTCCTTCCCCAGAATGCGAGCTCCTTGCGGGCATTTCCTTTCTACTTTGTGTCCCCCAGACGGTGCCTGACACACAGTAGGTACTGACACACAGTAGGCATTGACACACAGTAGGCACTGACACACAGTAGGCATTGACACACAGTAGGCACTGACACACAGTAGGCACTGACACACAGTAGGTACTGACACACAGTAGGCACTGACACACAGTAGGCACTGGCACACAGTAGGCATTGACACACAGTAGGCACTGACACACAGTAGGCATTGACACACAGTAGGCACTGACACATAGTAGGCATTGACACACAGTAGGCACTGACACACAGTGGGTACTGACACACAGTAGGCACTGACACACAGCAGGCACTGACACACACAGTAGGCACTTCACAAATACCTGTGACTACCAGCTCAGCAGCTCAGAAACGATCGCTTGTGGACCCGAGAGGCGCGAGTGCTGCCAGTTTTGTGGGCAGGGGAGCGGTCTGGGGTGGGGCACAGAGGGGCACGATGTAATTCAGAGGTGACAACAGACTAGGAAATTTATCACCACGACGGCCTGACTCAGCGCCAGATCCCTGAAGCTGCCAGAGGATTAACTGTCGGAATTAGGACAAAAACCAAATTTACCTAGAGGGATCCAGGGAGATCATGAAAGAAAAGAACGGGAAGGACGAGCTGTCGCTGGGCCGGATCTCGAGCTGGTACAAAGCGGAAACGATCAAAATGACTTTTTGTCACTTAAAAAATCGGGGTCAAGGTTGGAACTGATGAGACACTTCATATAGAGCAATGAACGAACACAACAGTCTAGTATTGGATAATCCCAAAGGACCCCCCCCACCCCCACCCCAGCTTCTATTTGCCAAAAAAAAACCGCTGGGAAAATCGGAAAGCGTCTGCCAAAAACCAGACACAGAACAACCTCTTGTCCCGTACACTAAATAGGTTACCAGCTTAGTCCTACAAGGTGACATCACAAACGAATTAGAAGAATTAAAAAATGAGTAAATCTACAAATAATCAAAGAGTTCATGACCAAACACAAACAAAACCAATTCTGCTAAAATGAGAAGAAACGTTAAGAAATAATAATAATAATAAAAAATCTCTGCATCATCTTTCTCTAATTTCTAACATATGCAGAAAAGTAATTTTGTAAGAAGGAGTGGTTCCCTGATAAATGGTCAAGTTACCCATAGTTGTATAAAAAACTTGCTCTAAATCACAAATGAGACAAACACAAATTCAAACATTCGGAGGTTTTCTCTCTTTCCCTCCTGATCAGCAAAGGAACGTGACAAACGCTGGGCCTTCTGTGGGAAAACAGGTAGGTCTCTGTTCTGTTGGTGGAGCCAAGAAATTTGGAATAAGAGACACCAGATTTCTAGAGTGTCCGCTCCCTTTGGTCGATAATGTCCCCAAAGGGTAGCATGTCTGTATTTGCCCACTCGGCTCTCCCAAAAAGGAGAGGAAAAGGAACCATATCTTGATGGCTTATTTACTTCTATTTACATAATAAATATATATTTATAGACATTCTCTTGGTGTGATTTGGAGTAATTCCCACTAACTGGAGGACGGTTGGACACGTTCTGGTGTAGGACTCGGATGGAATAATACTGTGCCGTAAGAAACGATGACGGGAACGGTTTCAAAGCAACCGGGGGAGATGTCTACGGGCCAATGGAGAATGGAGGGAGTCCAATCAAGAAAATTATTTTACAGGGAAAAATTATAAAGAAACTTGAGAAAGATTTCAGAACTTGAATCAATTTAATGACTGACCATGGACCCAGGGGAACCATGATAGAACACGCAATGGATTCTGGGTGCAGAGTTTGGGGCACAGCCGATTGGAAGGCTGTTTTTCTTGACAATGCACATTTATTATAGGAATTCTTGTTCTTTCTTTTTGAATGGGGAGGTAGGAGGTGAGAGGGAGAGGGGGTGGCTTTTTGTTAACTGGGAAAAAATGAACATTTCCAGAATCCCAGATTCAGTCAGCTCAGGATCCTGGGGAGGTTGGAGGTGGGATGGGAACTGGCTCTTGCTGGAAGACAAAGAGCCAGCTCGCTTGCGGGGGGGGGGGGGGGGGGGGGGGGGAAGCTCAGCGCTTTCAAGCAGCCCATGAGGGTTCCAGAAACAGACTTTTTAAGCCCGAAATTCTCCCAGGAACATCCATGTCAAGAAAGCAGGGGACGCTAAGACGGGCATTTTGTAGCGGGCCTAAGGCTTCGGCCACTGACCCCAGGCCCTCCCAGAGAGGCAGGGGGCGGCGGGAAGGGCCTTGGACCCGAATCTGAGGTCTGGGTTCAAGTCCGGCTCTGCCCTTTGCTCCCTGGAGACTTCCAGAGAATCACTGGTCTCTCCAAGAGTCTGTTTAATGTTTGCTGAGAGACGTGGTGACCCGCAGGCCTGGAGCACTGCATGCGCCCTCAGTGGGGGGGGGGGCAGCGGCCGTCAGTGGCCTCAGTGGGGGGGCAGCGGCCGTCAGTGGGGGGGTCAGCGGCCCTCAGTGGGGGGGCAGCGACCCTCAGTGGGGGGGGGGGCGGCCGTCAGTGGGGGGGGCAGCGGCCATCAGTGGGGGGGGGCGGCCGTCAGTGGGGGGGGCAGCGGCCGTCAGTGGGGGGGCAGTGGCCGTCAGTGGGCGGGGCAGCGGCCGTCAGTGGGGGGGGGGGCAGCGGCCGTCAGTGGGGGGGCAGTGGCCGTCAGTGGGCGGGGCAGCGGCCGTCAGTGGGGGGGGGGGCAGCGGCCGTCAGTGGGGGGGCAGCGGCCGTCAGTGGCCTCAGTGGGGGGGCGCAGCGGCCATCAGTGGGGGGGGCAGCGGCCGTCAGTGGGGGGGGGCAGCGGCCGTCAGTGGGGAGGCGGCGGCCGTCAGTGGGGGGCAGCGGCCGTCAGTGGGGGGCAGCGGCCGTCAGTGGGGGGCAGCGGCCGTCAGTGGGGGGCAGCGGCCGTCAGCTCCTTTGTGTGGCTGTAAATTGAGGGGCTGAGGGCTTTTCCAGCGTCAGTAAAAGCTCACAAAAATACCAGTGTTTGCTGAGATACCTCCATTTGCCACAGGGAGCAAGAAGCTTCATGCTGATGTTGGGGAACTGGCTTTCCCAGAGCCACGAGGCAGGAGAGTGAGGGGGGGACACAGAGGGGAACAAGCACTTATTAAGCACCTACTGTGTGCTGGGCACTATGCTAAGCACAAGGAGGGGCTATTATTATCCCCATTTTTGCTGTTGGGGAAACTGAGGCAAGCAGGATGAAGTGACTGTCCTGGGGGTCGTGCAGCTATTAAGTGTCTGAGGCTGGATTTGAACTCAGGCCTAGCGTTCTGACCCCTGGGCCACCCAGCTGGCTCTGGTTCCAGTTTCTCTGGGCCTTGAGGCCGCCATTCTAATGTCCCACTGCCTTACAGGCAGTAAGAGCTCATCCTGACCACCCAAACCCTCCCCCCGCTGGCAGTTGGACGCTGGCGCTGAGCGCTGAGCCTCTGCCTCCTCTCCGGACTCAGGCCGCCAGGCCCCGCCGCCCACCCCTCCCTGGAGCTCTGTGTGACAGCCTGCGTCCTCCGCCAGCCCCTGCAGGAGGCGGCCTGCTCCATCCTGTAGCTGTCCTTGTCCTCCCACGATCCTTCTCCAAAGTGCGAGAGAGAGGCTGCTGAGCCCCCCCCCCCCCGGGGAACCTTGGGGCACGGGATTTAATCTGGGAGGACTGTCAGAGGGGGGCAGAGGGGGAAACTGAGGCCCCCAGGGAGGAGAGGACTTGCCCCTGACATGGAGATCTTGAACCCAGGGCCTATGATGTGGACTGTGGGGGACACATCCACCCTGCAGGCTGAGCTCTCCAGGGGACTCCCACTCCTCATCATTGCCAGTTCCCAGCTCCCCGCGTCTGCTGCTCCTCCCCCAGAGAAGATGCCCACAACACAGGTGCATGATGGGGAGGGGGGAAAGGACAGAGCCCAAGCCTCTGCATGGAGCCGTTGGCCCCGGACGGGACGCCCAGCCTGCAGACCGGCCGCCCGAGGCTGCCTGTCCGGGCCCTGTCTGAATGGAGCAGCACAGGCCGACCCCCTGGACTGGTCCCGTCTTACAGGTGAGGGAGGGGGAGGAGACCTGCCCACCCTGGAGGGCACAGAGGGCGCGGAGGGCACAGCGGGACTTGGCCCCTGGTCCAGACTGCCCCGGCTGCAAGCAGATCCTGCGCTGATCCAGCCAGAAACTACAGGCCGCTGCCAGTGGCCGTGAAGGCCGAGCCCCCGTTCTCATTAACACCGGGCAGGGGGGCCGTCTGGGCTTTGGCTTTTCACTTGGTTACACGGGGGCCATCCTCCGCTCCCCCCCCCCATGGAGCTGGGCGGTCCATCCACATGCCTGTAAACCAGATCAGCTGCTCCCCATCAACCAGTCAATGATGATCATTTATTAAGCGCCTGCTGTGTGACGGGCTCTGCAGACAACTCCCTGAAGGCAAACCCCCCCATCCAGGAAAGCGGCCGGCCTGCCCATCCAGGCTGCCTCGCACACAGTAGGGGCTTAATCAGTGCTTATAGTCTCACAGACTGTTGGAGACCCAGGTGAGATCTCCCTCCCAATTCTCTTATCTCCTGTGAGATGGAAGTGGGCCCACTAGGACTTAACATCTGCCCTCCTCTACCCTCGGCCTTGGGAGGTGATTAATAAATAAGACACACCTGAGCTCTCTTTGCCCTTCAGTCGGTCAACAAACATTTATCGAACACCTACTGTGTGCCAGGAGAACAGGGGAGAAACACGCAAACGGCCCCGAAGAGACGCCCGGCCCAGGCCAGCGCCCTCAGCTGGCTTCCTGATGTGAGACCCCCGGCCTTGTCCCGCTACAGCCCCCTCGGCACATCCCGGTCAGCAGGCGAGCTTTGGGAGCGGGTCTGTCTGGCCCTTCGGTGCCGGCACAAAGCTCGGCACACAGCAAGCACTTAATAAATGTCCTTCCTCCAGGCATTATGAAGTGTATACTACATGATTAATAAGGAATGCCCAGGAATGTCAGGGCTGCAGGCCACTGGGGCATGGGAGGGGAGGGAATGAGCATTTATCCAGCACCTACTGTGTGCTGAGCATTCCAGCAATATTTTCTCATTTGAGAAGCCCCAGCCAGTGCTCTAGGAGTGGGAGGGCAGAGGGCGCGGCAGCCCAGCTTCCCACACTGAGGAAATCGCCTGCTTGGAGGTGGGCGGGCACAGCTGGCACAGCTGGCACACAGCGGGCAAGGGTCCAACCCAGGGCGTGCCCCCCAGTAATTACGGCAATTCCCTTCATTCCTGACTTCAGAGGGAGGCTCCAGGAGCCAGCCCCGACCTATCCCAGTGTGGGCTGCAGCCATGGAGAGCCGCCCTGGGGAGCTGGGGAGGGGGACGGATTAGAGACACCCTCGGGCCAGGCCCAGCTCGGAAGGGGAAGGAGGCAGCGGGGGGCTCTGAGGCCCATTGGGAGCGGGGTCTTTGGGGTCTCATTGAGAAAGTACTGAACCCATGGGTCTGTAACACCCCATTCTGAGGGGGAGCACAGGACATCAGTATAACACCCCCATTGTTGGGGGGGCCTAGAACTATTTCAGGGGTGCAGCCTCCTCCAGTGCTGCACGATGGACTTTTTGCTCAGTGAGTGTAGCAGCTACCAGCCGCCCCATCCCCAGCCCCGGGGTCCCCAGCAGCTCCCCCTGCCCCGGCCCCTCTGGTCTCATCAGTGAAGAAAAGGGCGTCTGAGCTTTCCTTCTGACCCCCAGAGCGCCCCATCGCAGCCTTCTCTCTGGAGACGGACAGTAAAATGCAAAGTGGGGTGCCATCTGTTCTCCAAGACTGATTACCCATGTACAGGCGGGCACAGAGCGCCCGGCTCGGTGCCAGGGAAAATTCGCACTCCCTAATGAGCCCAGGATTCTCATCTGCAAAGTCTGCCCAGCAAGGAGAGCAGGCCTTCTCTCTGTCCCGAGGCAGAAGAAAATCATCTGCCCCCCAAGAACGGGGGTGCTACAGACTGATGTCTGGTCCCCCACCCCAAGAACGGGGGTGCTACAGACTGATGTCTGCCCCCCACCCCAAGAACGGGGGTGCTACAGACTGATGTCTGCCCCCCACCCCAAGAACGGGGGTGCTATAGACTGATGTCTGCCCCCCACCCCAAGAACGGGGGTGCTATAGACTGATGTCTGCCCCCCACCCCAAAAACGGGGGTGCTACAGACTGATGTCTGCCCCCCACCCCAAGAACGGGGGTGCTACAGACTGATGTCTGGTCCCCACCCCAAGAACGGGGGTGCTACAGACTGATGTCTGGCCCCTCCCACCCCAAGAACGGGGGTGCTACAGATTGATGTCTGGCCCCTCCCACCCCAAGAACGGGGGTGCTATAGACTGATGTCTGGCCCCCCACCCCAAGAACGGGGGTGCTACAGACTGATGTCTGGTCCCCACCCCAAGAACGGGGGTGCTATAGACTGATGTCTGCCCCCCACCCCAAAAACGGGGGTGCTACAGACTGATGTCTGGCCCCTCCCACCCCAAGAACGGGGGTGCTCTACTGATGGCCAGAAAGGTGCCAGAAGCATGGCGTGTGGTGGGGGCAGGGGATGGGAGGAGAACCTGGACCCTCAGATCCCTCATTGGTACAGAAGAAAAACTGATACACACAGAGGCGTCAGGGCAGGACTTGAATGCAGATCCTCCTGACTGAGACTGCGCCATCTCTAGAGAGACCCGTGCAATAGCAGGTCTCTATTATAATATTATATTAATTATATTAAAATTATTATATATATTATTATATCCTATCCTATTATATTGTGTTATGTTATATCATATCACATTATATTAATTATATTATACCATATTATAAAGCAGAAATCATCCAAATTAACTGGCACTGCTAAGAAACAGCGTGGCGGGTCAGCACGGCCTCCGCCACAAATGACCGGAAGCCTAGTGTTCACAAGCCCGGAGTCGAGCTCCGGGGTAAGCTCCCTTTCTGACAAAAACTCCTAGAAAAGTGGACGTCAGAATGGGAGAAACTAGGGATGGAGCAAGAGCTTGGACCATGTACCCGGACAAAGGTACCCATGGCACAGGATCCAGACAGAAAGGACGGCGCCATAAGCAAAGTGGGAACAGTTTACCTGTGGGATCTATGGAGAAACAAAGACTTTTTGAGCAAACAGAAAACACGGAACATTCCGAGATTCAAAACAGATCATTTTGACGACCTCAAATTGAAAAGGTTTAGCACAGACAAAGCCAATGCAACCAAAGTTAGAGGAAAGTAGAAATCTGGGAGTCACAGCTGGCGTTTCTGATAAAGGTCTCGCTTGTAAAACATGGGGACGGCCGAGTCAGACTCGTGGCCTAAATCACCATCTGGTCTGGCCGACAAAAGCTCAGAGGACGTGAACAGGCAGTTTTCACTTGAAGAAATCAAAGCCTAAATCTGCTGGAGGTAGAAATGCGAATGAAAGCCCCTGAGGTGCCGCCTCCCGCCTCTCAGGTGGGCTCATATGATAGAAGGAAAAGGATCCATGTGGGAGGGATGGGGAATCTTGGAACACTGATGCATTGTTGGTGGAGCTGTGAACCGATTCCCCCACTCTGCAGAGCGATCTGGACTGTGCCCCAAGGGCTACAAAGCTTCCTGCTTCAATCCGTAGTATCTCTACTAGATCTGTCTCCCAGAGATCATGAAAGGCAGAAGAAGATCTATAACTGCTTGTTGTGGTAGAAAAAAAAAAAGGACACGGAGGGGATGCCCATTAATTGGGGAATGGCCAAACAACACAAGGACACGTGCTCTGTAAGAAGTGAGAAGGAAGAGTTTGGAAAAATCCGCAGAGAGGTGCACGACCCGCCGTCCAGTGAAGGGAGCGGGACCCGGAGAGCACCGTATACAGGAACGGGAGCAGACTTAGCTCTCCTCGGCGGCGGTGATCCCAGGTGATCCCAGGACAAGAGATGTAAGAGTCCACCCGACTCCGGACGCAGATCAAAGCGGACGGTTTCCACTTTCCCCTTTCGTTCCCCCCTTTTCCAAGTCTAATAAGGAAATATATTTACCTGATTGCCCGTTAGTTTAGAGGGGAGGGGAGGACAGGGAGAGACGTTTGGGACCCAAAAACGTTTTTAATGAATGTTAAAATCGTCCTTATGTGTGATTGGAAAAAACAAAATACTATTTTTAAAGTCAAAAAAGAGACTACAAAAGACATTACTCATCTCAATATACTTATTACAACCTGCTTTAAAAGCAGGGAGCTCAGAGGGCCTCTAAGTGTGATTTTTTTTCTGCTTGCAATTCCCCACTTTACCGAATGATGGCAGACCCCCCCCTTCCCATTCTGAAATAGGAGTCACATAAAGGCTTGGGGGGGCCTCAGTTTCCTCACCCACAAAATGGGGAGATGACCTGTGTTTTGCCCACCTTCCAGGGCTGTGCTGAGGACCACGGGAAAGGCCAGTTGGGCATGAAGTCTCAGCTGGGAGGCTGCCGCCCCTGTGGGGCTGGACGGGCAAGGTGTGGGTGAGGGGGCATCTGAGGCCCGCCCTCGGGGCAGCACTTCTAAGCTCATTCCTCATCTGTGAAAAGCCCTAATCCTGCCCTGGTGCCAAGCCGGGCGTGGCGGAGAAAATGCCACATCTGAGAGAGCTTTGAAGCCGCCCTGCCCAAGGCCTGGGCTCTGTGGGGCCATTCCTCAGGCTGGCACATCGAGGCAAAGCAGTCTACGGGAAGAAATCTGAGACGGCTGGTCGCGCCCCCAGGCCCTCTGGGCAGTCCTGACGTGGGCGTGCCAGGGGCCCCTCCTTCCCTCCAGTGCTTCTCTGCGTTAGAGAATCTCCTTCTGCACAGGCTCCTGGCCACGGGCACGGCCCAGCTCAGAGAAGTGATCTGTCCTGGGGGGCTCATCACCCCCTCCCCAAATCCTCCTCCCCACAGAGGGAGCTCCAGACATCTCTGACCCAGACCCGGCCCTTCACAGGAGGAGGTTTCCAGCTGGGGGAGCACTGCCCAGCTGGGCAAGGCCGCTCCTGGCAGGCCCCTTGAGGTGTGGGGGTCCCCTTCAGGGGGCTGGGATCCTGCCCTCCAAGCCCACTCCTTGTGAGTCCAGTGAAGGGATGAGGGCCTGCAAAAGCATTTCCCAAGCACCGCTGGGTGCCAGCTCCATACTTGGCAGAGATGCCAAGAGCTCTTGAACTCGAGGGCTCCCATTCCTTCAGGGACTGGGTCTCTGTCACGTGGCCTCCGCCAAGCGTGGAGCCTCTTGGCCAGTGTAGCTTCACTAGGGAGGCAGAAGGTGGGGGGATGAAGGAGAGACGTGGGCGGGAGCCCCTGGTGTCGGATCTGGGTGAGCTCGGGCACAGACCCGCCCCCCGGGCCTCGACCTGACCCTCTGGGAGGGGCCTTCCCGCACCCGGCCGACGACCCTCTCACTGAGAGAACCCAAGACAATTGTATGAGCCCCCAGGGCCGGCGGTGATGAGGACTCTGCCATTTTCTAAGGCTGGCACCCCTTTGTCAGCACCAGTCACGATTCAGAAATTGTTTGATCCCCCCGAGATCATTCCCCCCTGCCTAGTTCAGGTTATGAGATACTTTACATATTGGCAGAAATGGAGTTGGGTCTTTACAATGGGCCCCGCCCAGAGGCCACATGGTCCAATCACCCGGTGAGCCGAGGCCGGTGCCCACAGCCTGCGACTTATTGCCAGACATCCTCCGGCATCCTCCTCTCTGCCCTACCCGCATTCAGTCAGAGCCAGGCCCTGGATCAGCTCCGAGTCCCCAGAGGCTCCCCAGCCATGGCATCTACCGGTGAGCCTCTCCTCTCCCTCCCTTCTTTGGGGGCTGTCTTGGAACATGAGCTCCTTGAGGGGAGAGTGTCTTTTTGGTGCCGCGTATACACACTCTACCCCTCACCCATCTACCATCGGCCTTCCATTTATCTCTCTATCCATTCATCCATTCCATCTATCTACCATTTATCTACCCACCCATCCATCCATCCGTCATCTAACTATGCATTTATCTAATTACCCATCCATCCATCTAACCTTCATCCACCCATTTATTTGCCTATCTCTATATCTGTATCTCGCTATCCATTCATCTATCCATCCAATCATCCATCCATCTATCTATCTGTCTGTCTGTCTGTCTGTCTGTCTGTCTAGATATCCATCTATCCATCTAAACATCTGTCCATCCATTCCTTTATCCGTCCATTTACCCACCTGCATCCTTTGCTTTATGCTGCATTGGGCTGCCTCTCATGGACTATGCTCCCGGGGAAGAGTAACCCTGGGTTATTAGCCCGTTAAAGCTGAGGAAGGGCCTGGTCCAAGGCCCTGCAGCCACGAAGGGAGGGAGGATGGAGGGCTCCATGGCCAGGGTCCCACTCCTGAGCTCCTTCTGTTCTGACTAAAAGCTGCCCAGGATTTCCAGAGGCTGTTTCTACGACCTCTAATATTTGGGGTGATGCCTTCAGTGGCTGGGGAGCAGGGGTCCCCCCGAGTCTAAGAGCAGCCCCTTTGTCAGACGTTCTTCTCCGCCCGCTTCTAGTGCTCTGGGGAAAGAGTTTTTTCCCCCCGTACCCCCCCGAACCCCTCTGAACCACAAGGACACTCAGGGAGTGGCAGTCAGAGAACTGTCAACTATCAGAGTTAGGAGGGACCTGAGACCAAACTTAGGAGGGCCTTGGAACTGAGGTGGAACTTAGAATACCGAAAAGCCAGGTTTGGGGGGGAAGCTGTCCTGCCATTTCCTGAAGGGGAAACCTGAACCCCGAGGAGAGGCAGGACCTTGGACAGCAGGGTACAGAGTGAGTCTGCAGCCCCCAGCCAGGCACTCTCCACTCTCCTGAGTGACTTCGGGTCAGGAAGTGACACTGTGGCCAGTGATGCCCAAGAGGAGCAACCTTTGGTCGAGAAATTCAGATTCTGGGCAACCACTGGCCTAGTTCAAGTGGGGCCTGTGCCCAGGGGCCTCTTCCCCGGCGGAGCCCCCCCAGCTGGGCCTGGTCCGAGAACATGGGACAAGGGGAGTCATTTTGTCCTCAGTAAGTGGCTGGCAAGGTTTCTGTGCCCACTCAGCAGAGTGTGTGTGTGTGTGTGTGTGTGTGTGTGTGTGTGTGTGTGAGAGTGTGTGTGTGTGTGTGTGTCTCTGTGTGTGTGGTTGTGTGTGTGTGTGTGTCTGTGTGTGTGTGAGTGAGTGTGTGTGTGTCTGTGTGTGTGTGTCTGTGTGTGTGTCTCTGTGTGTGTGTGTGTCTCTGTGTGTGTGTGTGTGTCTGTGTGTGTGTGTGTGTGTGTGAGTGTGTGTGTGTGTGAGAGTGTGTGTGTGTGTCTCTGTGTGTGTGTGAGAGTGTGTGTGTGTGTGTCTCTGTGTGTGTGTGTGTCTCTGTGTGTGTGTGTGTGTGTCTCTGTGTGTGTGTGAGTGTGTGTGTCTCTGTGTGTGTGTGTGTCTGTGTGTGTGTGAGTGAGTGTGTGTGTGTGTGAGAGTGTGTGTGTGTGTGTGTCTCTGTGTGTGTGTGAGAGTGTGTGTGTGTGTGTCTCTGTGTGTGTGTGAGTGTGTGTGTGTGTGTCTGTGTGTGTGTGTCTGTGTGTGTGTGTCTCTGTGTGTGAGAGTGTGTGTGTGTCTCTGTGTGTGTGTGTCTGTGTGTGTGAGTGTGTGTGTGTGTCTGTGTGTGTGTGTGTGTCTGTGTGTGTGTGTGAGTCTGTGTGTGTGTGTGTCTCTGTGTGTGTGTGAGAGTGTGTGTGTATGTGTGCGTGTCTCTGTGTGTGTGTGTGTGTGTGAGAGTGTGTGTGTGTCTCTGTGTGTGTGTGTGTGTGTGTCTCTGTGTGTGTGTGTGTGTGTGTCTCTGGGTGTGTGTGTGAGAGTGTGTGTGTGTGTGTGTCTCTGTGTGTGTCTGTGTGTGTGTGTGTGTGTGTGTGTGTGAGTCTGTGAGTCTGTTCCTAATTTTCTCTCCCTCCCTTTCACTTTCTATTTAAGAACTGGAGCCTCCTTGTGACTGGGGTGACCACAAGAGGGAAGCGCCTCGCCTTCCCCTTTCTTCCCGGGGAATTTTGAGTGCGACCCCGGCCACTTCCCCCTAACTTCTGAAGGTCGGCCGTTGTCCTGGCTGGCTCCCCGGAGCCTCGATAACCTGCCCTCACCGCCTAGAACAGCCCCCCCCCCATCAGATCTGACCCTCTTCCCGCCGGGCTTGCAGCTCCCAGAGCCCCCGGAGGCCCCTGGCCCACAAGGGCTGCTGGGACATCACTCAGACTTCCTTGGGCATCTCCGGCTGGGAGGGAGGGGGAGGGGGCCGTGAAGCCCCGGCTGCCGGAGCCCGAAAGGCCGCGGGTCTGCCGATGGGCCCGTTTCTTAAGCCCCCACATGTATTAGGAGCCGTTTTTCAAAACGATTTTGACTCCAAGTACTCGCTGCCCGTCTGAAGCCTCAAAGTAAATGCGGACAGGCCCCAGCCCGAGGGACGCCGTGTTCGCCAAGAAAAAACAAGTCTGCGTCACTTTAAAGCTGAAATGAGTCTAGAACAGGGAATGGCCACGGGAGCCTAGAACACGCCATGGCGGGTGTGGGAATCCCAGAGACGGCCACGGCTGGGGCGGGCCAGGCTTGGGAGGGACTCCGGGGTCTGGGCTGGGACAGAACATAGAATGTCAGAATTGGAAGCGGGCTTAGAACGTAGAACAGAGAGCATCAGACCCGCGGGGCCTTAGAGCAGAGAACGTGGGAGCTAGGAGGGGATGTGGGAGATGGAACCCAGAGTGACCCATACAAGGGAGCCCGGCGACAGAGAGACGGGCCAGCCAGAGATGGGGCTCAGCCTGTGCTAGGGGTGGGGTCACTTATGGGGACTCAGCGGTGGCCCAGGGAGGGGCCAGGGAAGAACGCCCACCCCCAGCCCAGTTATTGCAGGGGGGGGGCCGGGGCTCAATCCCGTCTGTGCCACGGCTCCCTGGGGACCCGGATGAGGGCCCCCTCCCTCCGAGGCTCACGCTCGCAGTCTGGGGACCCCACAAGGTTGTGATGCATAAAACGAATGGAAAGCTTACGCTTACAAGGTTACAAAGGAAACCGCCCATGCTGCTGTGATGACGCTGGCCCCTTCCCCCATGATCACAGGCCCCCTGACATTTCTCCTTTGTGGTCGGTGAACCCAGACTGAGAAGCTCAGCGTGTGACGCCTCGAGGGTCCCCCCCCCTCAACCTCCAGTCCGGGAGCCCCACAGGCTCAGAGACCCGCCCTCCGACTGGTGTTCGGAGCCTCCCCCCCCCCCCCCAGCCCACCCGTCCGGGCAGATCTCAGCCGTGGCGCTATCCAGGTGCTCTGCAGATAGGGCACCGCCCCCCCCCACTTCCCCCAGGTCCTCCTGGCTTCCTGAGGGGCTGTCGCTGGGACACTCCAGCTGCCCCGGCCGCCCCCCTTGCAGAGCCCGCCCGCTCCGGGCCAGACCTTCAGGCCGTGGCTCTCTGCTCCCGGCCCAGCGAGCTTTGGGTGGCGCTGGCCTCTCCCAAGGGAGGATCACTGTCGTTAGTGTGTCTGTTTTCTGCAGCGCCCTTCTGGAGGTCTCTGGAGGAGGCCGGACTCTGCGCCCGGGGCTTTGTGCGTGCGGCACAGGGCCCGGAGCCGGCCACAGGGCTCCCTGACTGAGGGCTCCGGCTGCCTTGGCCCCGAAAACAAGGAAAGGCGCCTTATTCCTGGGGCAGGCGGGGGACGACGGGCACAGGGTGCAGCGCACACTACGGCTCTCTCTTCCTAGTGTGGAGTAAATGGTGAAGGAGGGGGGTGGAGGAGAGGGGAAGAATAGGCTGGCAAGATGACCCAATGGAAGGCCGCTCCGGCGCTGGCATTCTCCATGTCTTCCCTCATTTTACTGGATTTTCCCGGGCTGTGAAGTCACTCAGTAAGCGGGCGGCCCCCGAGGGCCGTCAGGAAGCAGGAGGGGCCGGGCTGGCGCCGCCGCTGCCCCTGGGTGGAGGGGCTGCCAGGGCTCCGTGGGACTCTCCGGTCCCGGTGTCCCGTCTCACGCCGGAGGAAGCTGAGCAGGGAAAGCCTTCTCTTCACTCAGACACCAGCCAGCCAGCGTGCGCGCTGGGACCTCCCCTCGGGCCGCCCCTGCTCCGCCGACCCTTCCTGGGCGGCCGGACCGCTGCGGTTCTCCAAAGGGAGACTGCTTCTCACCTGTTATTGTGTCTGGGAATCTCCGCTCCCTCTGGGTCCGGAACCTGGCTCCTACCCGGGCCAGGTGACCGTGCCACTGGGCTTCCTCCCCATGGAGGGCACAGCCTGGCGCCCCCCCCCCCCCACCTCTCCGTTTTCAGCTGCGAGGACCCTGAAAGTCATCTACAACAACGCCTGGATTTTTCAAAGGGAGAAACTGAGTCCCAAGAGGGCAGTGAGCCGGCTAAGGAGACACAAGGAGACAGGGCTCCAACCAGGTGCAAATCCGAGGATCCTGCGCCTTCAAGCGTTCTTCCCTCCGCCCCACGCAGGGCAGAGCAGCCAGAATAAAGGTGACATAGACACGGCAAGCTTTGCCAGGCAAAGGAGGGTCCTGCGGGCGCCCCCTTGTACCACCCCCTTCTGCAGGCGGGACGCACTTTCAGGTGGGGGAAGCCTCGCACTGGGGATCTCCGGGGCCTGGGGGTCGCCGCTGTCATCCCCGCTGACCCAGGAGGGAACTGCTCCGGCCGGAACCGTGGGACTGGACTGGGCCCGGCTTCCCATTGAAGGCGCCACCGCCGCCCATCCCTCACTCCTGTCCTTGGTCTTAGAGCTGCCAAAGCTTAGCCCCGGATGTTTCCTGACCTTCCCAGCCCCCCCCCTGCCCCCCAGGCCTCTCTGACTGAAGTCCCCGCGCTGCGCCTCGGGAAAATGAGCTTCAGAAATGGTCGGGGGCTCGCTCAGCGGGAATCCGGCTCCAGAAATCTGAGAGGGCCCCAGGCCTGTCTTTGTAACCCAAGCCGGATCAACCGCTCTGCCGCCCATTCTACAGACCGGTAAACTGAGGGACAGAGCCGAGTGTCTGGGGCGGGGCTCGCGGCCAGGTCTCTCCACTCTCAACCAAAGCTGCATCTCAGAAGTCACAGATGGAGGAAAGGAACCCAGCGCGCTGGGGGGGGTGGGGGGGCTGAGAGCTCACAGCAGAGGACGGGGAGTAACTGGGGGAGGGGGGAGTAACTGGGGGAGGGGCGTGTGGGAGTAACTGGGGGGAGGGGGGAGTAACTGGGGGGAGGGGCGTGTGGGAGTAACGGGGGTCCCTCCTTTCCCTCCTCCCTCCCTCTGTAGCGCCGGTCAGGCGCCTCCCCGGGCTGAGCCGCCCAGTACTTTCTCCGCACCGGCGGCAGTGGCGGGGAGCCCGCTATTCCGGGCCGGAGGACCGCGGCCGGGCCGGGATTGGAGGCGGCGCCGTTACCGAGGGGAGACGGGAGGGGCCCCAGTGAGGGGCCGGACGCAGCCGCCGTCTACTTATAGGGCTCCGGCATGTGAGGGGCTGCAGCCTAGGGAGCTCAGAGAGAGCCCAGCCGTGGGGGAGGGGGAGGGGCACTGGGCAGGCACCGGGACCCTCTTGTGGAGGAGGGCTCCCCCCCCCTTCTAAGGGAGCCCAAGGTTCGAACTTCTGACTCAGACCTGACCCGCTGAGGCGCGGTCCACTACAACCCCCGGCTCTTTTTCGTAGTGTCCTCCCTACAGTCTCTTGGAACTCGGGGCAAGGGTTTAAAAGTGCGGCCCCGTCCAGTTTCATCTGGTCCCCTTCCCCATGTTTTAGGTTCTAGAGGCCCCGAGGCCCAGGCCCGCGGCTTTGTCTCCTACCTTAAGGGGCAGTTCTCGAGCTCAGAGCCACTGAGCCCGCCGGCTCTTTCTCAGACAAACCGCGGCTTCCTGCCCCTCCATCTGGCGCTAGGGGCGGGGGTTGGGGGCCCCGTTAAATTTCACCTCATGACCCCGGCGCCCGGGGCTCAAACCCATCAATGGGAGGTTACTTAGGGTTTGACCGTCTGCAAGTTGGGCGTCCCCGCAGCTGTAGCCCGGCTCCAGTGACGGAGAGAAGGGCTGCAGCGCCCAGAGCCCCCCCCCCCCAGAACCGTCCGGTGTCACGGGGCTCCCCGAGTCCGGGCCCCCCCTCCACGTTCTGCACCGAATCCTGGCGATCTCGGGCCTAGAACCCGGGGCCACGTCCCCCAGGCCCAGGTCACAGGCGCGGGCACCCGGTCCTCCGGACCCGCTACGCTGGAAGTTTCCCTGTGGCGGCGGGAGAGCAGCTCGGCAGAAAGGGCGGCCGCAGAGCCTGCCTCCACCCCCGCCGGGCGCTCTCCAGCTGCGTGGCTCTGGGCTCACTCTAAGCCTTCCGTGCCTCAGTTTCCATTCCTTCAGATGCGGGAGGCTGCCCCCTTCCGGCCGGACAGAGGACTCTGCTCCCCAGGGAAGAAGCCTTCCCCCGGCCCCTCACCCCAGGCGGCGGCGCGGGGGCTGCCCAGACCCTCGGCTTCCTAGAGAGCGCCCTCCCCTGGCCGCCCGGCCCCTCCCCCTCCCGCCCGGAGGCAGCTCCCGCCTTGGCGCGGGTCCAGACCTGGGGAGACGCCGCAGACCCTGGGGGGGGGGGGGGGCTGCGGTGGTTTGCGGGTCCGGGCCGGACAGCCGGGGGGGGGGGGGGGCTCAGAGTCTCTGGGGTCCCTCCTCAGTCTCACAAGGTTTCGGGAGCTAGAAAGGGGCCTGTGGAAAGGTCCCAGCTCCTCCCCAAAGCTCCTGCACCAAATGGGGAGGACTCCCTTGTGCTCCACCCGATCCCTCCCGGCCCTTCTGGGGATGAAGCAGGTTCGGACTTTGGAAGGACCAGGAGAGCGGGGGAGGGGCCGGGGGCTGGAAGGGGCCATCGAGCCCCGAAGCCGGGATGTCCCGAGAGAGGACCGTGAGCTTCCGGTGGAGTCCGGCCACCGGGCTGAGCCGGGGCCAAGGGCAGGGGCAGAGACACCGGGCCGCACCGCTCGGAGGCGGGATCCGGCGGTGAGAATAAAGGCGACTCGGAGCCCACGCTTCCCCAAGTTCCCACGAAGGGAGAAGGCCCATTACCCGGCTTAGAAAACCGAGGAGGGGGCGGTGTAGCTTTGTGGCTCTCCCGGAGCTCCTCGTGTCTGGGGGGGGGGGGTCGGGACACATGCCCCCCAACCTCGAGTCTCTCACTGCGGGGTGGGGACCCTCCCAGCGCGGGCGGGGGCCAGCCCAGAGCAGGGGCCGCGTGCAGCAGGCAAGGGGAGCACCGCCTAGCCTTGGGGAGCACCGAAGGGAGCACCGAGCATCCGGGCCCCCTCTGACCGGAGAAAGCGTCGCTGCCGCGCGCTCGCAAGAGCTCGGAGGGAGTTTCCTCGCTGGGCGTCACCTCAGCCCAAACATCCCGGGACCCCAGACTCCCCGAGGCTCCGGCGCTGCCCTGCTGAAGGGCCTCCGCAGTTTTACGGAGCGGCCGCCTCGGGCGCTCTCCCGGCGGGAGGGAGAGGTCGGAAAGCGCCGCCCCGCCCGCGCCCCTCTCCCTCCCTCATCCCGGAGCTTCGGGGGCTGCCTCGGCTCCCAGAAGGGCGCGCTCCGGCAGTACAGGGGAGCGGCGAAAACAGGAAGTGAGTGGCCGCAGCTCGGGCTCCGTCCCAGCGCCGCCGGCCCCCACGCGACATTGCACAAGCCCGCTCCCGCCCCCGGGGGCTCGGTCTGGGAAACCCTGGCAAGTCCCGGACCCGGGCTTGGGGCGTGTCCGGAGGGCCCTGCCCCCTTCCACCCCTCCCCCGGGGCCAGGGGGGGGCGCTGCCTTCTGTGGGGGCTCAGCCCAGGCTCCCCGCCCCCCCATCCAGGGGCGCCCGGGAGGGGCAGAGAGGGCCCGAGAGGGCCCGGGGGCTCGCGCTGCCAGCCAGGCCCGGGCACCCGTGCCAGCTCTCGGGCCGCTGCCCGCCCGGCGCCCTCCTCCCGTGCCCGGCCGGCCCCTGCTTGTCATCTCCCGGGGAGACAGAGAGGAGAAATGAGAGCCATAAAGGACAGGACAACAGACCAATAAAAACGGGCTCCCGGAAGAATCGGGAGAGCTGAGCGAGCAAAGTGGTCGCCATGGCAACCCCCGGCACTGGGAAACATGCGGGGAAAACAGCCCGGCCGGCGGCCGCCCTCCCCTAATGACAAAACCTGCCGCCACGGTGGGGGGGGCCGAGCACGCAAAGCCCGCGGACCCCACGGGCGGGGGGGGGCAGGCCCTGCCCTCGAGGCTCCCCGGCTCCGCGGGAAGGAGTTCCCATCCCCACCCCCCCAGCCAGAAAGGGGAACTGTAAATAAAGGATGGAAAGTTTCCGGAAGGGAAATGAGAGAGGGTGAAATGGACTGGGGGAGGGGAATACCCCGGCGGCCGGGCCCCTGGAAGCAGGGATAACAACCCCCCCCGGGGGGGGGGGTGCAGGGGGCCAGGGCCGGGCCGGAGCACGGGAAGAGCCGAGAGCCTCCGAGGAGGGGCTGAAAGGGCTCCCCTCCCCCTCCCCGTCTCCGAACGGCAGCTCTCAGCCCTTTCATGTGACACTTGGGGAAACTGACAGCCCGAGAGGGGGACCGGATCCGGGGCAGCTCGCGGCCGGGCCCAGAAGCCAGGCGTCCCGACTCCCGGCCCGGCGTCCGCACCAACGAGGCACTCAACGAGCGGCAGCACCGAGCCCGATACAAAGGAAGGCCCCCGGAGCCCGCCCCCCGAACCGGGCGGCTCCCCGACCCCCCCCGCACGCGCGGGGCAGCCCCCACGGGCCGGACACGCCGGCTGCAGGGGCCGCTCCCCATCGGGTCCGTCCGAAGCGGGAGGGGCCGGGACCCCCGACCTCCACGGAGCTTCCAGGGGCGTTTCTGCGGTCCCACGAGCCGGGGCAGATCAAAGGGCGGGTTTGGGCGGGGAGGCGGCGCGCCCGAGCGGGGTGGGGGGCTCCCGGGCAGGTGCTGGGGAGGGGGCACAGGTGTGTGCGTGCGCTGGGGGCCAGGGGACCGTCCGTGGGCGGCCTGGGGGCAGGAGGGGCTGCGGCCCGGGCTCGTTCCGGAAGGCGAGGGGGCATCTGCGGGAGCCCGAGGAGGGCGCGGGGGCGGGCAGGGGGAGAGGCGGCTGCCCGGGCTGGGCTGGGCACGGCGGGGGGGCGCCGCCTGGCCCGGGCACGGGGAAGGGGGAGAAGAGGGAGCGGGGCAAGTTCGTCCCGAGCCCCGGGCCGAGAGAAGGGTGGAGGCCGGGGCTCGGAGCCCCCGCCCACGGCGCTGAGCCCCCCGATCCGAGCCCTGCCGCGAGCACTCACCGGGAGCCGGAGCCGGAGTCGTCGCCGCCGCCGCCGCCGCTCCCCACGCCTGCCGCCCGCTGCTGCTGCTGGGCTGCTCTGGCTGCTGGCGAGCGGCACCTCCCGGAGCTCCGCCCCCGCCCCCGCCCCGCCCCGCCCCGAGCCGCCCATCGGGCAGAGCGCAGCGGAGCACGCTGGGCCCGAGTCCCTGAGGCTGAAGGAGGAGAGCTTCCCTGCTCACCCCCCCTCCCGCCGGAGCCCCAGAGGCAGAGCACCGGGACTCGAACCCAAGACCAGGCCCCAGAGCCGGGCTGCGGAGGCTTCGGCCCACGTCTTTCCCTTTCACACTGGGCGGGAGCCAAGGCCCACGGGCTCCCCCGCACGCTCCCGCTCCGTCCGAAGGCCACGTGCAGCCTCGCGCCCTCACGCCCGGCCCTGGTCTTTGTCACCCTCCTGGTGACGCTCAGATCCGCCGGCTCTGCTCCCCTCCCCTCCCTTCCCTCCCGGACCCTCAGCGCCCACCGGCCATCCAGAACCCGGAGCCAGTGGCCCCCTCCCCTCCCCCACTGCGAGGTGACCTCCTTATCTTTGGGGCCACACCCTAGAGCTCCCCATCGCCCTCAAGGCAGCAGCGCCCCCCCATCTCCAGATTCCCCTCCTCCCCCTTATCCACCCCCCACTGCCAAGGCCGCCATTTTGCCTTCGTTGCAGCTCTAGAATCTTAACGTTCAGTCCTCTGAAACATCCCCAGTCCTTACCTCGGGACTGGATTAGTGCGGTAACTACTGGGGGGGAGGGGTGGTGGAGCTCGGAGCCTCCTCACTGGTCCCCCCCCCTCAGTCCTCGCCTCCCCCCCCCACTCTGCAGTGGTGACCCCGGCCTCAGCCGCTCCTGCAGAAGGTTCCGGATTCCAGCCTGTTCTCTGGCCTCTCCCGGCCCGGAGCCCCCTCCCCATCTCCAGCTCTCCTCCAGCTTCCTTCCGTCCCAGCCGAAACCCCCCTTAAGAAGTCTAAAGTTTTTTCTCTCTGATTCCCTATAAAGACAAGACTCGCTGATTTTGACAATATTTTCTCCCTCTTTCCCTCCCCTCCTCCAAGTCGGCGAGCAGTATATGGGTCACACAGTGCGGCCATCGAACATACTAGTCACACTGTGGAAGAAGAAACAGAATAAAAGGAAAATACCATAACACAGGGGAACACCCGCTCCGCCGGGACCATCCGGAGCCAGCGTTCTCCCTCCCAGCACGGGCAGCGGTTCCGTCCCGAGCCCTTCGGGCTGCCTTTGCTCCCTGTCCCGCGGAGAAGGGCGAAGCTGACGTCACACAGAGCCCCGCGGACCCCCCCCCCCATGGGCCCTCCGTTTCCAGGCCTTCGCTGTCAGTCCCGTGCACGCGGGCCTTTCTCGCACCGAGCCCCGTGGGACTCGGCATTGGTGGGTCGCGGGGCGGCGCGGTTGTGGGCTCTGTAACCGCTCCCAGGACGGCGGGGTCCGGCTACGTTCCACCGACCATGTGTCCCGGTCTTCCCGCATCCTCTCCAACATTTACCCTCCTTTTCACAGGCGGTCTCGCTTGAGCCCCTCCGTGCCGGCCTCCTTCTGGTCCGCTCTTCGGTCCGTCCGCTGCAGCTTGTTTGCACGTCTCCTTGGCCTTCCCCTCCGCAGGCAGCGGGGCTGTTCGCTTTTGCTCCCCCTCCCTCCGGGGGAAGCACAGCCTGTGTGCTTGTTGACCGTCCCTGTCGCCCGGGACCCAGCCCTGCCGCTCATCCAAGCGGTCTCGGCCGGCTCCTGAGTCAGCGGCTCCGCTGTCACCCTAAACGTCCACACAGCCGCGATGCTGCGGGGGATGTTCTGCCCGTCCATCCCAGGCCGCCTCAGTGGTCCCGGCCGCCTCGGCCGGCCGGTCTGCCTCACAGAGAGTGACTCGGTCTCGGCCCTCCTGAAAAGGGGCCGTAGCCGAGGCCCCCGGAGGGAAAACGAGGCCCGGGAGGGAAACCGAGTCCCGTCCCTCAGGTAGGAAGGGCCAGGGCGGTGTGGAGTCCTGTCCTCCCACTCTAGAATTCTCTCCATCACAGGTGCACTGGAAGGGGGACGGAGCCAGGAGGACCAAGGAGGACCAAGGAGGAAGGACAAAACCTTCAGTGTTCGCCTTGGCAAAGCCTTGTGTTCCAAATTTTCTCCTCCCCCCCCCCCCATGGCAAGTAATCACTATAGGTTAAACGGACAATTCTTTTACACGCATTTCCACATTATCATCAGATCAGAAAGGGAGAAATGAGCAAGAAAACAGGGAGTAAGAAAACAGCCGAGGTGGAGATGCTGCGCTGCCGGGCTCTTGAATAAGGTCGCCTTGGGGACACTTTCCAGGAAGAATTCCGAAAAGGGAGCGGGAGCCAAGGCTGGCCACCCGGCCACACCAGCCACACCGGCCACACCGGCCACACCGGCCACACGGTCCTGGGGCTGAAAGTGTCTTGAGAGCCAAGAGGAGCTGGATGAACTTCACCGGGTTGGCCCCAGGGAACGACCGAAGACTGTTCAGCGGGGTCACATCTGGGCTTGGAAACCAGTGAAAACAAAAGGAAATAGGGATCGGCGGGGCTAAGGTGGAGGTGGGAGATCAGAGGAGGCCCCGGCTCTGATTCTCCTGCCCTGGAAACATTCTCCAGGCTTCCTGTCAGTTGGGCACGAATAGAAGATAGGGCCAAGAAATAGGGGCTCCCGAAATCACCCGCCTCCCTCTGCCTCCATTCCTCCATCCTGGCTGCCCCATTACTGGAGAGCTTTCCTTCTCCGCCTCGCTCCCCCGACTCTAACCCTAACCCGGCTCCGTTCTCTGGCTTCTTTCAAGACAAGGCTCAGGAAAAGCTTACTGAACTGACGCTAAGTGAAGTGAGCAGAACCGGGAGAGCCTGGTACCCGGCACAGCCACACTGTGTGAAGGCCAGCAGTGAGGGACGCGGCTCTCGTCAGCAATGAGGTGATTCAAGGCAATTCCCATAGACTTGGGATGGAGAGCAGCGCCCTCAGCCAGAGAGAACTGTGGGAACTGAGCGGGGCCACAGCAGAGTATTTTCACCTTTTGTTGTAGTTTGTTTGCTTGTTTCCTTTTTTTATCTCATTTTTTTTTTTCCTTTTTGATCTGATTTTTCTTACATGGCATGATAAATGTGGAAATGTTTAAAAAAAAACTGCATAAATCTAACCTAAATTAGATTACTTGCTGTCTGGGGGAAAGGGGAAGGGAGAAGGGAAGGAGAAAGATCTGGAACCCAAGGCTTGGCAAAAGTGAATGTTGGAAACTATTTCTGCATGTGCTTTGAAAAATAAAAATTTAACATATGTAACATGTATGGGTCAACCTGCCATCTGGGGGTGGGGGGAAGGAGGGGAAAAATTAGAACAAAAGGTTTGCAATTGTCAGTGTTGTAAAATTACCCATGCATATATCTGTCAAATAAAAACTATAATTAATAAAAAAAAGAAAAAGTTATTATTACTTAAAAAAAGGACAAAGCTCAAATCCCCCCTTCTGCAGGAGGCCTTTCCCTGTCCCCCAGCTGAGAATCCCAGAACTCTGGGATTACCTTCTATCCACTTGCTATAAATCTAAGGAATTCACAAATCAAACTACCAGGAAAGGCCGGAACTAGAAAATTGCCAAGTAACGACTTAGCACTTAGTAAGAACCTAACATCTCCCCCTTTCTTTTGGTTTAGAACATAGGGTGGTTGTGACCTTGAAACATAAATCCATCAATAGGGGAGGCATTACACATAATTACATAGATTATATAACATAGTAACATAGTAACATAACACATGCTAGAAGTATATAACATAATCAAATAATTATAAATTGAGAATTTATAAATATCCATAAGTCCATTGTCCATTAGTCTTATCTTGTGTTAGGAAATCCAATGATTCCTGCTGGTTTGAAAGTTCTTTAACAGTCTCATTATCAGCCATGCTCTTTCAGTGTCAGATGTTTCTTAGATTTTCTCCTTTGTTTTGAGGTCTTTCCCTTTTTCTGTCTCTCTCCGATGGACAAGGCAAATACGACTCGTTGGCACCCATCTGATTCCATCCAAGCTAAATCGCAGGCTGAGCTTCTTCAGGGCTGGGCCTGCCTTGGCCTTTCTTTCTATTTCCAGGGCTTGGTAGAGTTCCCGGCCCCCTGGTTGTGGCGGCTTAATTTGGAGGAAACCTGGGGGATGAGAGGCTCCCCATCCCCCCCAGAATGCCTGCAGACTGCTCAGCCCTCCATCCTGGGATCCACACTGGCCAGATGAAATTCTTCCCATCATACATTTTACACGCCTTAGCTATTTCCCAAATCCCATCTCCTCACCTTTGTCTAGGCCGTACCCAGTCTACATTCTGATCGCCTTCCCTGAGAATCCCTAGTTTCTTTCTTTTCTCTTTTTTCTTTTTTTCCCTGAGGCTGGGGTTAAGTGACTTGCCCAGGGTCACCCAGATAGGAAGTGTTAAGTGTTTGAGACCAGATTTGAACTCGGGTCCTCCTGAATTCAGGGCTGGTGCTCTATCCACTGCGCCTCCTAGCTGCCCCCCTGGTTTCTTTCAAAGTCCAAGCAGGTTGCCCTGCTGCCACCCCCCACCCCCCAGCTCCTGCCATCTCCCTCCTTTTGTGGGACTCCATCCTTTGTGTGGGAATCACCTCCTCTGCAGAAAATCTGCGCCCTAGTAGGAAGAGATCAGCTTCCTGGGCCTGGGGCCTGTTCTTACTCTGCACAAGACTCCAGTACAGCCCTTTAGGGGATGGTCCTTCTAACCTAAAACAGCCCTTACCTGGAGAACAGAAGCCCCTTGGGGCAGGGAGCATGTCAGGGACACACTACCAGACAGAATCCATTTCAGTGATGGGTTGGGAACTAGTACTTGTATATTTCCAGAGTAAAATCATCCCCCATCGATCCCCCATCCATGTACCCATACAGCCCATATACCCATATGATGCTCCTCAGTTTGCACTTTGCAGGACCTAGAATTCTGAAGGGATGCTCCTTCCTGATCATCAGCAATGCTATCAGGCCACCATGGCGAAGATCAATAATGACAGTGACAGGAGGATTTAGCATTTAATTTCTTCATCTCGTTAATTGAGATTGGATTTTTAATTGATTTTCACCCTTAAAATAATTTGTTTGCTCAAATAAGCTCTAAAGCCTTAATTAAATGTAGGCTGATTTTCTCTCCTAATTAAGGCGCAGGAGCAGAGACACAGAATGGACCAGAAGCTGGAGACTTCCATTTTAAGTGCAGCTCTCACATTTATAAATCCTCCCACCTCAGGAAGCTCCAGGTTCCCTCAGAAGAAGAGGGAATGACAATCAGCGTCCATCCAGCTTTGATCACGGCTGGTAAACAAAGTGTGGAATCAGAGACGGGCTGGCTGCTGGAACCCAGCCTCAGACGTTCACCAGGTGTGACCGTCTGGGGGAGTTCCCTGCTCTGAGGCTCTCTTTTATCATCTATGAAATGGGGATAATAATCCATTTAATAAGCCCTCAGTTGCTTCTATATGGGGTTTCTGTGACACTCCCGTGGGATTATCAGGGGATGAGGTCAATGCCAAGGTTTACCTGGTGTTGTAATTGGCTGAGACAGAATTTGAACTCAGTTCCTTAAACCTAAATGATGCAATGGATAGAGCTGCAGGCTTGGAATCAGGAAGACCGGAGTTCCAAAATGGCTACTCTTCCCACTAAAAGCGAGTCCCAGCTAAAAGCCCAGCCCCGCAAGAAGCCTTTCCCAAGCCATCCCTTCCTTCTGTCCATGATTTCTGATTTAGCCTCTTTGCTTTGCATGTGCACAGTCCTTTGCATTTTGCAGACTGGAAGAGCCTGTGGGTCTGTGACCCCCTTCTGTCTCCTTCTGTACCCCAACGACTTAACAGAGTTCCCTCCACAGAGTAAGCGCCTACTGTGTTACTGAGGGTACCTTGGGTCCTAGTACTGAGCTCAGCTAAACTGAGGGGAGCAGAACAGAGACAGAGACAGAACAGAGAGAACAGAAACAGGACAGAGACAGAGGCAGAGGCAGAAAGAAAGAATAGAGACAGAACAGACACAGAGACAGAGGCAGAATAGAGAGAACAGAGACAGACAGAGACAAGGACAGAACAGAGAGAACAGAAACAGAACAGAGACAACAGAGAGAGACATAGACAGAGGCAGAACAGAGAGAACAGAAACAGGACAGAGACAGAGGCAGAGGCAGAAAGAAAGAATAGAGACAGAACAGACACAGAGACAGAGGCAGAATAGAGAGAACAGAGACAGAGACAGACAAAGACAAGGACAGAACAGAGAGAACAGAAACAGAACAGAGACAACAGAGAGAGACATAGACAGAGGCAGAACAGAGAGAACAGAAACAGGACAGAGACAGAGGCAGAGGCAGAAAGAAAGAATAGAGACAGAACAGACACAGAGACAGAGGCAGAATAGAGAGAATAGAGACAGAAAAGAGTCAGAGATAGAAAAGATACAGGAAGAGACAGAGACAGAGACAAGAGACAGAACAAAGAGAGAGATGAGAGACAGAACAGAGACAGAGACAGAGACAGAGGCAACAGAAGCAGAGACAGAACAGAGACAGAGACAGAGGCTCTGGGCAGGAGGAGCAGGGGAGAGCCTTCAGACCCTGAGGGGATGCTGCTACATGTGCTAGGAACAAAAATGGAGGAGATGGGATTTCAAGAGGAGCCTGCAGAAGGAGCACAGAAAATCCTAAGGAGATCCTGATCGCCACCAGGGGAGGCAACATTTGAACCCAAAGCAAACAATGGGGAAGGGAGAAAATGAAGGAAAGACAATATGGTGGATTTAGAAAGCCTCCCTAAGAGCTAGTGAGGTGCTGTGGAAGCTAAGGAAGCCAGTGCCCGTGACGAGAGCCGGCCTCCCCAGAGACCCGGCCGAGTCTCACTCACACGAGTCCTGGTCAGACTCCTCCCAAAGTAGCTCAGTTTTGAGCAGACAATTTGGGATGGACATTGTTAACCCCGAGTGACCAGCGGAAGACAGCCAAGATGGTGAAAGACTCTGAATCTAGAGAACAATTGAAAAAGGCTGAGGTCGGGAATGACAATGGTCTGTGAGGGACCCTCAAAGAGCTGAGTTCAAATCCCACTATTTCCAAATGACTCTGGACAAGTCCCTTATGCTGTACAGACCTCAGTTGCCTCATCTATAAAATGTTGGCTGAGATTGATGGCTACAAAGCCAACCTGAATGGACTGAGAAACGTGGGGGCGGGAGTGCTGAGAGCCCAGATTGGGAAGGGGCGACAGGGCTGGCTTTTTTTCACTATCTAACCAAGGACTTTTGTTTGCTCCTGGAGGTGCCATCAGAAGCCCCTTGACTTTATTGAGTGGAGAATGCCCTGGGGAGCAGAGTTCTTCAGAAAAATCACTTGAGCAACTCTCTGGAGAATGATATGGAATGAAGAGGGACTGGAGGCAGGGAGGCTAAGTAGGAGGCTATTGCAATAATCCAAGTGAGAGGTGATGAGACATAAGCTAGAGGTGGCTGTGTGAATGAGAAGAGGATGAATGAAAGAAACACAAAAGAATGAAAAAAGATTTGGCAGCTGATCGAGTATGAAGGCTGAAGGAAGGAAAGGAATGAAGGATGATACCATGATTAGAGACCTGGTGGATGGGAAGATGTTGGTGTTTGTGATAAGATGGGGAGGTCCAGAAGGGGGTGGATTTGGAGGGAAAATAGTGACTTCTGTTTTGGATTGGCTCAGTGAGGGATGTTCGTGGGACATCTGGTTTGAAATGGACCCTGGGGAAAGAGAAAAGAAGAAAAAGAAAAAAAAAAAAAGCTCCAAAAATTAGAGCTGAACCCTGAAAATAAATACATGGCGGAGTGGCCATCCGGCCCCGGAGATCTGACCTTTGAAAGGTCAGAAGGGTTGACATAGAATGAAAGCCCGGCCCCAGGAGGTCCAGAGTCAGCTGGCTTGGGCTTTCACTTCCGAAATTTCAGGTCTCCTGTCTCCAACTCAAGGTTGGCGATGTGATGGATGATTCACTGTCATGAGTCACTGACAGATTCCGACAATGGCAGACAGGATTTAGAACTGGGAAAGTTCAGTTTCTTAACTGTCAAAAAATGGTAACAAGTAAAGTTTTCAAGGAATGGAGCTTGGGAGGAGCTATCCAGTGCTCCGAAGACCTCCCACTAAATCCCCTCAAAAAGTCCCTCCTTTGAGGTACTTTGTTCCCATATGTTCCTTTTCTAAATGTATCCTTCCTCCACTATTCCTTGTTAGCATCTACGTGACCCTGGACAGCTCAGTTACCCTCTGTCTCCCTGTTTTCTCATCCCTAGAATAAGAAAAAAGCATCTGTCTCCTAGGGCTGTCGTGAGGGCAAAGGATGCAACATTTATGGAACGTTTGGCAAACCTTCAAGTGCTATTTGAGTGCCAGCATCTATTAATATGATCGTTCTTTCATCATCATTATTAATGAAGGAAAGAAAGAAGAGACGAGCAGTTGGACAAAAGTGTCTCCACGCTGGCCTCTCCCCACATCCGTATCCCTCTGCGCAAGAACTGGAAGCAGTTTCCTTCTTGCGTTTCTTTTTGGGTCCCGGCGCGATCGTTCCATTCACGGCATTCAGTTTTTACCTTCGAGGTGCTCTGAATATTTCATTGAAGGCACAGCCATCTGGTCTTTGATCTGGCTACGTGACCGGCCGGCCTCCTTCTCTGAGCCTGCTCAGCTTTGCGATGTGCCGGACACCTGTGTGCGCGTAAAACTTCACAAAGAGTGTCCTGCGTCTTACTCACCCTCACCGTCAGGTTTCTAAATTGCTCTTTGGGTTCCTGGAAACTAGAACTCTTCAGAAACTGTGGTTTCCATGACTCACAGCCATACGCCTCCGCAGGGAAGAGAACGGTGGCAAAAAGGATGGGCGTCGTGGCAGCAGGAGCTTGAGGTTGTTAAAGCTGTTGTATAATTCCCTTCATTCAGTCCTGCCCATGTGGGTAGCTCCAACCATTTCTGAGTCCAGCTCATTTTCCATTGGCAGAGCCTGTACGAGGAATAGGCAGTGATGGCCCAGATGAATGGGCTTCCCGTCCCATTCCCTGTCATCATCTGGGCCCGTGAGCCCTTCATCCACTTGGTTTTTCATGTGTAGACTGCTGCTTAGAACGTTGAGTGGCTACTTGTTGCTGAGTGGAGCCTTTAATATTCTGTAGCGTGATATAATCGGGACAAAGTCACATGGAAAACATACCTTTCTATTTATGTTCTATATGATATTCTTCTATTTATATATTCTATTTATATTCTTCAGGATCTATGGTTCATCTTGGATACCCAGAGCAAGGTGAAATTTAATATAGATGACTATAAAAAGCTAATAAAAATCCAAAGTACTGTGTGTAAATCTATTATGTAAGGACAAGCTAGGGAGCAGGATGCAGCTGGATGGAAATTCATCCAATAAGATGCTCAAGTTCATTATCAGCTGATAATGAGACACAGCAGCCAAAAGAACAGGTGGAATTCTTTGTTTTGGGAACGAGTCTTCCTTTCTCTTTGTAACACATAGTAGGCGCTTATTGGCTACCTGTAGAATTGAATTTCATTAAGAAGGTCTATGACATTGACTTGAACTCAAAGAATCAGAGGGAACGAAAAAGTTGTGGCAGGGGGGATGATGCCTTTGGCCTCTGCCCTGGCCAGCCAGCTGGACGCCCACTTGGACCTCTGGGCATCCCATTTTGGGAAGGCCATTCGCCTTTTGGATTCTGTGCAGAGAGGATGAAAACCAATGGAGAGCGTCCCATTTGGAAGTCATTGAAGGAGATGTGATTTTTTTTTTTTTTTTTTGCCAAGAAGAATTGGAAGTTTTATGAAAGCTGAGGAGCAGTTATGTCCCGGAGAGGAAGCTTGAGACAGAGTTTCAAATGGAAAGAAGTTGCAAAGAACAAGTTTGGGATCAACATTTATTAAGTACCTACTGTGTGTTAGCCGTTGTGCTTAGGGTGGGGCATACAAAGCAGACAAAAATAACATCCCGCACTCTAAAGAGGAGACCCCGTGCAAACAAAGAAGAAATAGTGATGCACAAATGAGGCAGGGAGGGGAAGTTGGAGGGATTCTCAGATGAGGAAGGATGGAAAAAAGGCTTCCTGAAGCAACTGAGGCTTGAAAGAAGCTAGAAAGCAGGGAGGTGGAGACGAGGAAGGGAGAGTCCCAGGCTTGGGATTAGCAAGGGCAGATGCCCAGGGAAAGGAGATGGAGGGTCTGTTCAAGGAGCAACAGGGAGGCCAGTGGCATGGGCTGGTGGAATACAAGAGGAGGGGTCTAAGGAGACTGAAAAAGTGGGAGGGTACCTGCTGTGAAGGGCTTTGAAGAGCCACGTTATGATTTTATTTTGCTAACAAGCCACTATTGCATAAAGAAGGATTACTTTCTGTAACAACTAGGTTGCTCCAAAGTGCAGCCGGCAACTGGTGGACACATTGGATAGAGAGCTGGACCTGAGTTCAAATCTTGCCTCAGATACTTCTAGGTCACTGTGTGTCCTCAGGTAAATAACTTCTCTTCTGTCTCTCTCAGTTTCCTCAACTATACAATGGGGTTAATAAAAGCACCTTCCTCTCAGGTTGCATCAAATGACATAATACCTATGGTTCTAAGGTGAAAGGGCCTTTAGAGATTGTCTAATTCAACCATTTGTATCAAAAACTCCACTGGTGACATTAAAAAAACAGAGGGGAACCTAATAAACATTAGCACGGAACCTAAGAGGGGAACCTAATAAGCCTCGTAAAAAAGAGAGGAACCTAATAAACATTGATAGGTGCCAAATGGTTAAGAAGTCCACAAATACGACAAGATGGTGGCCATGGCCGCGGCCTTGGGCTTTTGCTGGGCCCGTTTCCAGCTGCTCCCGAGTCCGGGGCTGGAGAAGCCGAGTTCTGGCAGGGGCCACTCAGGCAGCTTTGTGGGGAGTGACTTCAGCCCTAGTGGAAGGTGGGGAGGGAGGGATGGCAGATCAGCCCCGCCCCCTCCCCAGCTCCTACTGCACCCAAATAGAAAGGAGCCACTTCACCTTGACCAAGACCTGAGCGTCACTTGTGGAAGCAGAGCCGGGAAGGGGGGGGCTCCCGCCTTATTGCAGAGTGAACCGGTTTTCTGGATTCACTCCCTACAAGTAAAGCCAATGCTGCCGCCATGTCCAAAGCTTTTCCTAACATATCAATTGTGTTAGAACAAATGAACGTTTTCAAAGTGCCTCAGAACAGAATTGCTGCCTTACTTTGGAGGCAGAGGACTCGATTTTACATATTGACTTGGACATTAAAAAAAATAAAAAGAAGTTTTCTCATTTTTTACTTCTTAGTCTCTTAAGGATACGGCTGCCCCATCCTTCCCCGCGCACGCAAACTTTCCTCCTGACAAAGAAGATAATTGAGCCGTCCAGAGAAGCCCTCTGACGTTGGACAATATGTCCCCACCGCAGCCCACCACTTCTCCAATCATGGCGGGATGCATTCATTTTCTTATCTCCTCTCTAGGGTCAAGATGGGTCAAGGAAATGCATCTAATCTGACTTTGTGTTTGCATGCTCTGCCTATAACTGGAAAGGCTGCCCACTATCTTTCCTTCCTACTTCCTGAAAGATTTTATTCTTCCAAATAATCTGTGCCCTGATTTTATCTAATTTTATAAAATAAGTCCTTGAGAGTTTGATTGTAGATTAAAATCTACAAATTTAATAGTGTAATATTGTATTATGTAATATGTTATAGTAATTATAATATTATTAATATAATATTAATATAATATATTAATTAATCAATATAATAAATTAGCATTAAATAATGTATAATATAATAAGAAATGGTATGATCATTTTTGTAATATTGGTAAGGCCAGTTGTAATCAATGAATATTCTTTCTGATTAGTGGTTCTTTATTTCTGGAATAAACAGTAGAAAATATTGTACTTGTATTCATGAATCTAAAATTCCAGATGGTTTCCACACCACCCCCACATTTTCATTGGGAATTGTCCAATCTTAGTCTTAGGCTTGATTTTTTTTTTTAAGTCCCAGCTTCCCCATCTCAAAAATTAGGAAGATCAACTAGATCCCTGATTGGGTGCAGGATGGGGAATTAATTGGGAAGTGTTCCAAAAAAGAAAAATAAAAAACTACAATGCAACATAGATAATGTGAACCTGTGGTTTTCTAAGTCAATATGTCCCCACCAGGAAGAGTTTCTTTTTAATTTTGATAACCCTGGACCAGATGATCTCCAAACTGTCCTCCGGTATCAGTCTCTTCATTTGGGGGGGGGGTTCGTCCTGCTGCCCTTTTATTAAAAATTCACATGCATAGAATGCTACAAATGTGCAAGCTCTTCACCATCATGGAGACCAGTTTGGAATTATGGTACCCAAAAGGGATAAAACATTTGTACCCTGTGACCCAGGGACCCCACTTCCCAGGCATTAAGCTTCAGCCTTAGGACAAACCTGCGAGGCCGACAAGGAAACTGAGGATGGGCGATTGAAAGGACTTTCCCAGGGTCACGTGGCTAGTGCCAGGGACAGTTCCCGACTCCCGGTGCGCCCTTCTGGCCGCTGTGCCACGCTGACATCATTCACACTCCCCGGGGATTGGGACTCCCGGGCTCCCTCCGTGTTTTCTGTACCTGAGACAGAAATGAGTCAGCGCCCCCGGGTGAGCACCCAGCCTGGAGCCTGTGAAGTTCTGGGTGGCTCCTGCCGAGGCCACAGCCCAGTAATAACAGCCTCTTTTCCACAGTCCCCGTCCGACAAGTTCCTAGCGTTTTATGGCTGCTGTCCGATTCATCAGCACCCGGCACCCCCTGGGCGGCCTGTATCGCATGGGATCATCTGTGGGTCTTCAGGACCCCCCACAGGCTCCCTGCAAGAGCCTGAAGGAGGACCCGGGAGTCCGGGGCTTCCCCAACAGCCTCTCACCACGGCGCCCCTCAGGGTCCCCTCCCAGGGCCCCCTGTGCTTGGTGATCTCATCAGCTTCCGAGGATTTAATTGCTACCCTTAATACTAGTAATTCCCAAATCTAGCTTTCCTGCTGACCTCGGGCTTCTCACCTCCACATCTTTCCTGCTAAAGCCGACCTCCCTTCCCTCCTACCCTATGCCTCCCAGACCCCCTGGCTCCTGGGGAGCATCCCAGGCTCCTCCGTCTTTCGCATCCCCCATCTTCAATATGGCGCCATTGATTGTATTGTTGCTGTCTCTCCAGTTCCTTCCCTTCTCTCCCTTTCTGTAAAGGCCCCCCATCCCCCCACCCAGACTGCTTCAGTGGCTGCTGAGGGGTCTGCTTGCCCCCGGTTTCTTCCCCCTGCAATCCATCTCCCACTCAGCCCCATCCTGTCTCCCTACTCCAGAAGCTCCAGTGGCTCCCTGTTACCTCCGGGATCAAAGGCCAAATGCTTTGTCGGGCATTCAGAGCAGGCAGAGCCCTTCTTCTTATCCAGTCTTCTCAGCTCTCACTCCCCCCACATCTTTAATCTAGGGACACTGGCCTCCTGACTGCTCCAGCTCCACTCTGGGCATTTTCTCTGTCCCCAAGACTGCAGCATCGTCTCTCCTGCTCACTGAACATGGGATTTCCAGGTTCCTTCAAATCCCAAGTAACTTCCACTCCCTCCAGGAAGACTCTCCTGACCCTTCTGTACTCTAGGGCCTCCCCTCTTTTTCTCACACATAGCTCCCTTTCCATCTATTTGCTTGCACCTTTTCTGCCCCATTGGAGTATAAGCTCCTTGAGGGCAAGGGCGGCCTTTGTGTATCTTTTATTGTGTCATGACTTAGGACAATACCTGACAGATAGTAGGGACTTCATGTTTCCTGACTGGTTGATAGTGCAGCAGTAGGCTTGAACTTTGCCCTGTTCCGGGGTCTAGTCCCGCTCTAGGCTCCCTCACCGGAACCCTACTCACCCTAAGGGTGGGCTCCCGGAGAGCTCTAATCTGTGGCTCCCGTCAGGGCTTCATAGAGATACTGGGAGCCGGTCTCTAATACAGCGGCTCACAGAGGCCCCACCCCGTGTGTCCTCCGGTCTCTCAGCCACTTGCCATCGATGCGTTTTTCTAAGAACAGAAGGAGAGAAACGTGTCAGGTATGGGTGAGATCCTTTACCAAAATGATTTCATGTGATCTCAAAACAGGCCTATGAGGCAGGGATGAAGGTATATAGTAATCTAATGATTATTCATAATTAACCAGAGTAATTACTAGTCATATAAGTAAGAGGCCACTTATTGAGAGCCCATAGCGAGGAGAGGAGTTGGAAAACAACGTCCCCGACCTAGGACGTGCACCCTCTACATTCACATACACACAAACGCAGACGCTCCCAGAGAGCGGCCTCCCATTCAGAGAGCAAGCAAAGGCAAGCCGCAGGGAAAGAACCCACGGGGCCGAATGGACCGTGGGACTCTTGGGCCCACGGGGCCGAATGGACCGTGGGACTCTTGGGCCCACGGGGCTGAATGGTCCGTGGGACTCTTGGACCCACGGGGCAGAATGGACTGTGGGACTCTTGGTCCTTTTTTCCTTTTGAAGAGACTCCCGTCAACTTCGTGATGGTAAGTTAGGCTCTTCCCAGCAGAACCTTGGCTAATATTTCAGTCCACTCCTGGCAGGTCAGCCTGGTCTGTTATTGTCTTTATCTGAAATTTTAAAGCATGTTTTGCTTGTTAAAAAATTGTCACAAGGGAGACTCAGTGCGAGGAGTGGAGAGGTCAGGAATATGATTTTTAAATTATATCAATAAAAGATTTAAAAAAGAATTATCCAAAGATAGGAGGAAGCACAACAAAGGCGAGAACTCCAGCATGGGATCAGAAGAGTAAGAGTTCGAGCAAGGTCCGCCATTTTAGTAAATGCTTTGACTAAAAGCTAAGTCTTCTAGGCAACTTAATGGGAAGTACACGAGCCACAGTTTTAGAAGTATAGCTCTATGAGGTTATTCTTTTTTCTTTTTTTTTTCCCCCCCTGGGGCTGCGGTTAAGTGACTTGCCCAGGGTCACACAGCCAGGAAGTGTTAAGTGTCTGAGACTAGATTTGAACTCGGGTCCTCCTGAATTCAGGGCTGGTGCTCTCTCCACTGCGCCCCCTAGCTGCCCCCTCATGAGGTTATTCTGAACACGTGAGAATAGTCTGGGATCCAGACTCACTAAGTCATTCGGAAGTTGAGGCATTGTAATGACATGATTCAATAATTCTTTCGGTTTCATCCTCCATAAAGCATCTCACCCTGGAAGGCAGGTTTGACTTTACACAGTGAATTTCTGTAAAAGCTTCCGGGCTTGAGGAAAGGCCGCGGCCAGAGGGGAAAGGGACCTTTGTTCCTCCCGGGACTGGGCCTAGCTGAGCTTGGAACCACAAAGGGTGAAATGAAAGACCGACTCCACGCGTGAGACCTGCGCAGGCCAGAGCGTGTGAAGCTTCCTTACCTCAGTCTTTTTTTAGAGCTTTGTTTGTTTTCAGCCAGGACGGGCCCGTAGGATTAAAGGAGAGTTTTTGTGCACACCCGGGCCAAGAGGGGAATCCCAGGACCACGGAGCCAGGTGGGGCCTGAGCACGGGAGAGACACAGAACCTGAAAGGCCGCAGAGAACTATTTCTTTTGAAGTCCTGTTGTCTTTCTAGTCAACTAATTCTCTACCTTGGTATAATCTTCAATTCCCCCTTTTCTCTACTGCCCCAACACACACACACATACACACACACACACACACACACACACTCATATACACATACACACACACTCACATAATCACTCACACATACACACAGTCACACACACTCACACAATCACACATTCACATACACACACATAACACACTCATATATACACACATACACACTCACACAATCACCTACACACTCACACATACACACATACACTCACACACACTCATACACACTCACACACTCACACACACTCATATACACATACACACACTCACACAATCACACACTCACATACACACACACATAACACATACACACACTCACATATACATACATAACACACACTCACATACACATAACACACACACTCACACACACAATCACACACTCACACACACACTCACACACACGTCAATAGATGTCAAATCTTGTTTCCTATTTCCACACGCTCTTTCCCTATCCGTTACGCAGGCTCGGTTCTAAGTCCGAGGCAGCTGAGTGGATTTTATGGAGGAAATGCTGGACCTGGAGTCAAGAAGAGCTGTGTTCAAATTCAGATCAGTCGTGTGAGCCGGGCAAGCCACTCAGAGGCTTTCCCCCTCGGTTTCCTCATCTGTACAATGGAAGCGCTGTTATCACTGGGGATCCTAGTCAGGGTGAACAGATGATGTTCAGGAAGCTCTGTGTAAAGGCTGTTGTTGCTCCAGCTCCACGATCACTTGAACTTCCCCACAGGCCTCTGTTCCCCAAGCCGTCCTGCGTGCGGATGTCAGAATAATGTCTGGCCATGGTACTCGCCTGCTTCCGGTGGCCTTCAAAACAAACGAATTATCTCCTAGCCCATGTCTAAAGGCGTTTGTGATGGGCCCCGGCCCTGTCCAGACGGACTTCACCAGACCGGGGTGCTCGCTGTTCTCCGCTTATCAGACTCCGTCTCCCACTTCCATGCATTTGCACAGTCTGTCCCCAGGCTGGAAAGCACTCCCCCTCCTTGTTTGGCAACTGTGCGTCCCCCAAGACTCTCTGCAGATGCCCCCTCCTCTGTGAAGCTTTCCTGGATTCGACAGTCATTTCCCATTCAGGGGATGGACATCCCCAGAAGGGCGTTAACGCTGAGGGAGAAACCGTTCATTGCGGGACAGAGGAGTGAGGGGAGGGAGGCCATCAAGTTGGGCCGCAGAGCAGCGGGCAATGGTCGGGGGCTCTGTCACTTCGCCTTCCTGGAACACCATAAGAAAACTGTATTTACAATCGGAATGGGGCTGCCATTTTGAAGCTCCCATATTCTGTGTGTGGACTGACTACCTCCAGGAAGAGCACAGACGGAGTCTTCCTAAAGTCCATTTCCCACAGCTGACGAGATGGCAAATGTCTCATGGACAGATGCGCGCCGCACTGGCAGAGGGCTCCATCCAAGAACGGCCCCTGCAGGGAACTCCTCAGCCGGGAGACTCCATGTTAAGTGGCCTGGTGCTTTAAGGAATGTGGAAGAGTGGAAAGAGCCTTGAATTTGAAGTCAGGAGGCCTGGACTCAAATCCCGGCTCCATCATCCTTCTGAGCTGGGCCATTACGGGTCAGCCCTCTCAATTTCCCTTCCTGTAAAATAAGATGGGGGCTCCAGTTATCCAATTGAATTCAGCCGTTTATTAGGGGCCTGTTCTGTGCCAAGAAGCCTGCTAGAGACTTTGGACACAGCACAAAATAAAGCAACAAAACGTGGCATTTCCCCGCCAGGGTTTTCCGCTCCAGGGGTATCTGTCCCTGGGGACACTCCCTTCCAGCTTTAAGAAAAAGGAGAATATTCGAACAAAGACCCTTTATTTGTTCCCCAGGCTGTTGGAGTGGGTGCAGTCAGAAGGGCAGGACGTTGGCAAAGCTGCATCACTGGGTGGGGACTGCTGGTGTGGGTCCCTTGACAGAACTTCTACGAGGTGGATCTGGGTCAGAACTGCTGCTCCGCCCCTGGAGTCACACATTTATTTTTAATTAAGTCTAAAAAAGGCATCTGCGTGAAGAAGTCTCGGGAGTGCTACGTTCTGGGCCTGGAGCTCTCTGGGGAGGTGATTAAAGCTTGGAAATTGGAGAGGGAACAGCAAGGGCAAGGACGCCTTTGACAGCCAGAGCCCGGCTGGGGGTTCTACGGACCCCATGGACATCCCGGCTCTTGGGAGGGGGCCCAGCAAGGGTCAGGAAGCTCCGGGCACGAGTAGGCTCAGAGAAAGCATCGGGACCGAGGACTGTTGTGTTCTTTTCATGTCTACATGTAGTGGACACCCAACAGAAATGGTCCTGAGGCAACTCTTCTTCCAGGTTTACTGTTCATTGGATTATCAGAAAGAAAGGGGGAGAAGGGAAGGAAGGGAGGGAGAAAAGGAGGGAAGGGAGAGAAAGGAATGGAAGAAATGAGGGAGAAGGGAGAGAAAAAAAGGAAGAAGAGAGAGAGAAAAGGAGGGAAGGGAGAGAAAGGAAGAGAGGAAATGAGGGAGAAGGGAGAGAAAAAAAGGAAGAAGGGAGAGAGAAAAGGAGGGAAGGGAGAGAAAGGAAGGGAGGAAATGAGGGAGAAGGGAGAGAAAAAAAGGAAGAAGGGAGAGAGAAAAGGAGGGAAGGGAGAGAAAGGAAGGGAGGAAATGAGGGAGAAGGGAGAGAAAAAAGAAGGAAGAAGGGAGGGAAAGAGATACCTGTTATGCACCAGACACTGTGCCAAATGCTCAACAAATATTCATCTAATTTGATCCTGACAATAACCCTGTGAGGCAGGTGCCTTGAGAAAGAGGGCAGCCAGGTGGAGCAGAGAATAGGGTGCCTGGACAAAAGTCAGGGGGACCATCTTTCTGAGTTCAAATCCGGCCTTAGAAGTAACCCTGGGACCCAGGGAAAGTCCCTTACCCCTGTTTTCCTCAGTTTCCTCATCTGTAAAAGGAGCTGGAGAAGGAAATGGTAACCTCCCCTCCAGTATCTCTTTCAAAAAAATCCCAAATGGGTTCATGACAAGTCAGACAAGACTAAAAGATGAGTGAACAATAAATAAATAAATAAACTGAGAGAAACCCAGGCTGTATCTAAGGTTACATTTGAACTCAGGTCACCTTGACTCTCTATTACAAAGAAGAGATGAGACGTCCCTTCCCCTGATTCTTTTGCAGAGGGACGTGTGTGTGTGTGTACAGTGAGTATGTGTGTGCATGTATGTGTGTGTATAACATTGCCTATAATGTCAGAGGTTTTATCCTCCGACTTGTTTTGCTGCATTATTTATTCCCTCTCCCAATTTCTACCTGTCAGAAGACATGGCTTGCTGGGGGCAAGAGGGGGAAGTTGAGCTAGCTTAGGAAGTGTGGGGATGGGAGTGGAGTAAGAGAGCTGTTAGGTTCTTAATTTTCTTTGAAAGAGCATTGAAAAGTAAGCTCAGTTTCGGCAGACAAACCTCTGGGGACGTCCCCCGGAGGCGCAGGCTCACAGGGATGACGTGTGCCTCTGCTTTCCTTTACAATCTGACATCTTTTTCTTCCATGGAGGAAGGAGATGCTGACTACTTGAGATGGGCTACATTGCTATTCAGTCATTTTTCAGGCATGTCCGACTCTTCATGAACCCCGTTGGGGTTTTCCTGGCACAGGTACTCTAGGTCAGTTTGTCATTTCCTTCTCCAGTTCCCTTTACAGATGAGGAAACTGAGGCAATTGGGGTAAAGTGACTTGTCCAGGGCCACACAGCTGGTATCATGTTGAGGTTGCATCTGAACTCCGGTCCTCCCAATTCCAGGGCTCGCACCCTATCTATTATATCACCTCTGTGCCCTATGAGAGAGGGGATCTACTGCAAAGGTTCTTAAGTTTCTATGGAGGATTCTTGTGTGCAGGTGACGGTGTCGACAATTTAGTTTTAGGATGACAGCCCCTCTTGGGTCAGTTTATCAGCAAGCTCTCCAAGACATTTAGAGATATTTGTGTTGGGGATCTACACCGTACCCGTTCCTGTGGCACCGAATCCTGGCCACCACATGTCAGACCCTGGTTTCTGTTTCCCACCAAGTGCTCTCTTATTCCTTGCCCCCAAACCAACCGTATCCTACATGTCTCCCTCTAGTCCAGGGGTCTCAAACTACGGCCAGCGGGCCAGATGAGGCCGCTGAGGACGTTTATGGGCCCGACGGGTTATGGCAAACGGGCTGAGGGGCAGAGACAGATAGTCCGGCCCTCCCACAGTCTGAGGGACAGGGAACTGGCCTCCTGTTTTAAAAGTGTGAGGACCACTCCTCTAAAGCTACCCAGCCTTTTCATGGGGCTCCATAGGAAACTACCTTATCTTAAACCTTCTCCCTTCTCTCTTCTCCCTTTTCTTGCACCCCCCAATTCCAGGAGGTCTCTGCGCTCTCTAATGTCTCTCTTTGGGGAATTTGCATCAATAGCATCCACATATATATATATATATATATACACACACACACATATATATATATACACACATATATACATATATGTATACATATACATACATATTCATGTGTATATTTATAATATATGTATGTATACATATGTGTATATATTTATACATATATCTATCTATGTATGTGTGTGTATATACACACACACACACATTATATATATACACACATATATACATATATGTATACATATACATACATATTCATGTGTATATTTATAATATATGTATGTATACATATGTGTATATATTTATACATATATCTATCTATGTATGTGTGTGTGTATATACACACACACACACACACACACACACACACACACACACATATATCTATATCTTCCCTGTTACCAGCATTTCCTTGGCAGATGCAACCAGCAATGACTGCACCATGATCCTTTGGTTTCCATATGGAAGCATAAAGCATGGAATACGCCCAATAATTAGATCTCCCATTATCACAGAAGATGTTTCCGGGCAAGGGGCAAATTGCAGGCAGGTCTTCCTCTGCCCTTCTGTCTCGATTTTCCTCCTGTCGTGGGCTCCATGGGCAGTCAATCTAGGGAAGCCGATGGACTCCGCTTAACTGATATGTTTAAGTGAATACAACCAACTTCAAAGGACTAGAAAGGGAGCCATCACAGTGAAACAAAAATGCGCTTTTTCTAATCGAAGATCTAATGAAGAATCGATCCAGGATCCCAGATCATAACCCTGGTAGAGAAGGCGAGATGGTTGTCCAGATGGTCCCGTTGGTGGATGGTATTGGGCTTATTGTAAAAGTCAACAACTGGAAGACTTGGGAACTTTGAGCCTCGTGATGACCCAGCAAGATCCCAGAAGTTGGACACAGGAGAAAGCATGCCGTGTAACCCAGAGAGAGAGGAGGGACGGATTAAAGCACGCTTTCTTTTCATTTCAAATTTTTTGCGCACAAAAAATCAATGGGATTTTTATCTAGACTATCCATATTTATGCAGGATTTCCTCCCTTTCCACTGAGAAGCTGAGAGAGGGACCCATTGAGGTGGGTAGGGAAGAAGGAGGAAGAGAACTGGGAACTGAAAATAAAATTAAATTACAAAGAAATATTTGCCTTTCCAGCCACAGCATTCTCCTGGTGACACCGAATAACTGAGAATTATGATGTCTTCAGCTCAGAGGAGGCCCCCCCCCCAAATCTGGGGGGCAGAGAGAGGCTCCTGGGCAACACTCATTAAAACCAGCAAACCAGCAGCTTCCTCATCAATCATGTGGCAGACGCTCAGAGGCAGGGCTCTCAGTGGGCTGGGCAGCTGTCATGGAGGCTGGGGCAAGGACAGGGGAACAATGCCCCGGGACATGGCTCGGACGAGTGTTCGGCTTTCTTGCTCTCCTTGTGACTTAGAACAGTGACTGCCTGAGAGGAACATCAAATAGTGATAATGGGATGGAGTCGGCGCCCCAACCCAACAGACGAGAAAAGCCTTTTTAAATGACTTTTTGACATTCAATTATATATTTAAAGGGACCCTGGAGACCATCAATCCAATCTCCTCCTTTTACAGATAAGGGAAAAGGCATCAATAAGTTGTTACCCTGGGTCAATCAGATAAAAAGATTTATTAAATGTATTGTGGAGACCCTGCTGAGTAGTGAGGAGGCAAGAAAAGACAAAAGCAGTCCTTCCCTCAAGGACCTCACAGTCTAATGTGGGAGACTGAATGTAAACAAATTCTCTGTCTGTCTGTTTCTCTCTCCTTTCTCTCCCCCTCCTTTCTTTTCCTCCTTTCTTCTCTTTTTCTTTTCTTCTTCTTTTCTCTCTCTCTCTCTCTCTCTTCTTCTTCTTTCTTCTTCTCCTTCTTCTCCTTCTTCTCTTTCCTCCTCCTTCTCCTCCTCCTCCTCCTCCTCCTCCTCCTCCTCCTCCTCTCCTTCCTCCTCCTCCTCCTCCTCCTCCTCCTCCTCCTCCTCCTCCTCCTCCTCCTCCTCCTCCTCCTCCTCCTCCTCCTCCTCCTCCTCCTCCTCCTCCTTCTTCTTCTTCTTCTTCTTCTTCTTCTCTTCTTCTTCTTCTTCTCTTTCTTCTTCTTCTTCTCCTTCCTTCTCTTCTTCTCCTTCTTCTCCTTCTCCTCCTTCTCCTCTCCTCCTTCTTCTTCTTCTTCTTCTTCTTCTTCTTCTTCTTCTTCTTCTTCTTCTTCTTCTTCATCTTCTTCTTCTTCTTCTTCTTCTTCCTTCTTCTTCTTCTTCTTCTTCTTCTCCTTCTTCTTCTTCTTCTTCTTCTTCTTCTTCTTCTTCTTCTTCTTCTTCTTCTTCTTCTTCTTCTTCTTCCTTCTCCTTCCTCTTCTTCTTCTTCTCCTTCTCCTTCTCCTTCTCCTCCTTCTCCTTCTTCTCCTTCTCCTCCTCCTCCTCCTCCTCCTCTCTCCTCCTCCTCCTCCTCCTCCTCCTCCTCCTCCTCCTCCTCCTCCTCCTCTCCTCCTCCTCCTCCTCCTCCTCCTCCTCCTCCTCCTCCTCCTCCTCCTCCTCCTCCTCCTCCTCCTCCTCCTCCTCCTCCTCCTCTCCTCCTCCTCCTCCTCCTCCTCCTCTCCTCCTCCTCCTTCTTCTTTTTTCTTCTTCTTCTTCTTCTTCTTCTTCTTCTTCTTCTTCTTCTTCTTCTTCTTCTTCTCTTCTTCTTCTTCTTCTTCTTCTCTCTCTTTTCTCCCTCTCTTTCTCCTTCTCTCTCTCTCCATTTTCTCTCTCTTCTTTCTCTCTCCTTCTTTTCTCCTCTCCCCTTTCTCCCTCCTTCTTTTCTCTTTCCTTCCTTCCCTCTTCTCCCTTCTTCTTCTCTCTCTCTCTTTCTCTCCCCCTCTTTCTCTCTTTCTCTCTCTCCATTTCTCTCTCTCCTTTCTCCCTCCTTCTTTTCTTTTCCTGTCCTTCCCTTTCTCCCTTCTTCTTTTCTCTCTTTTCTTTCTCCCTCTATCTCTCTCTCCTCTCCTCTCTTTTTTGTCTCTCTATTTCTGTCTATCTCTGTCTTTCACTCTTTTCTTTCTTCTTTCCTTCTTTCTGTCTCTGTCTCTATCTGTCTGTCTGACTCGGATAAATAGAAGGTGGTGTTGGAGGGAAGGCCTTAAGAAAAGGAAGCCTTGGGAAGACTTCTTGCAGGAGGCGATGCACAAGCTGGGTGAAGGCAAAAATGAAAGATTTGGGGACTGGGTTATGAGGCCTGAGTGAGAATGGGGAGTCAAGGGAGACCCCCCGGTGACTTGGGCAGTCACTCAGTCAACGAGCCTGCGTTAAACACCTACTATGGACGCCTGAGTAACACAGTGGATAGAGCACCAACCTAGAGTCAGGAAGCACAGAGCTCAGATTTGATCTCAGACACTTGCGAGCTGTGTGACCCTGGACATGTCACTTAACCCTGTTGGTCTCAGTCCCCTCATCAGTAAAACGAACTGCAGAAGGAAATGGCGATCCATTCCAGAGTCTCTGCCAAGAAAACCCTAAATTGGATCATGAAGAGTCCCTGAAGGACTGAGCGGCCACAGCCTGGGTCTCGCCCTCTGCTAAGCCGGGGGTTTGAGAACACTCAGCTGGGCAGTGTCCGGGGCGGTTTGGAAGCCCCCCTCAGGAGTGGGGGCCCTACCCACCCCCCACACTCTGCCCCTTTGCGGTCATGATCCTTCGCCCTATTGTAGCACAACAGAAAGGCGCCTGCATGGGATCAGAGGGGCAGCCGAGCTAAATCTGGGGAGGCCAGGGGAAGGGGGTTTTTGACCCCGTGCCCAACCAATGAGGCATTAGGGCACTAGGGAATCAGAGGGTTGGGAGAGAGCTTAGAGCCTGTTTTTGACCTGGACCCAACTGAGAAATCGTGGCTGCTTAAGTCACTGAAGTGAGTCCAGCTCAGCCTGAGAAGAGAATCACTGCACTTCTTCAGGCTTTGGTGTGTTTATCTGTAGAATGGGTGTGATCTCGAGTGACTAGCCTCAACATGGTCCAGGGGAGATTGGCATCCAAAGCATGTAAGGTGCTATAATAAAAAGTATAAATAATAACACATCATCCGGGCCACGACTATTATTATTTGTTGCATTATGTCATTAAGATCAGAGATAAAGTCTTTTTTCCCTTCTGTCTTGCACACAGTATTAATTAGGGCCGCAATAAATCCCTTTGAATTGACGAACCCACTGGTTAAACATCTTACACCATCTGTTTTTACACAGGAAAATTTTCATCCCAGCAACATTAAGGCTCTGCTTTTATCCCAGAAATAAAAAAGCCCTAATTGTATTGTAATTCCCTCTTACTCATTTAAAGGGTTCTTCTCCTATCGTGGCCGTTTCCCAATGCCACAATTACCCAGAGAGCCCTTCCCGTCTGGATGAACTTTACTTCTGCCAGAGACCTGCCCATCGGCAGCGCCCCTGCTTCCTGCCCCCCTTTGGGTGGGAGACAAGGCTGCTGCTGCATCGGCCTTGTGTTTTGTAGGCGGCCTTCTCTCCAGAGCCCCCCTTCCTTAGGACTGTCCGCTCCTTGTTAAGCTGTTCCCTCCTGTCTGACATTTTGGGACCCCGTGGGCCAGCGACTGAGTGACAATGAGATTATTAAGCAGAGACTCCGTCGCATGCTCACCCTGACGCCTTGTGTCCAGTTCTAATGTCCGCCAAGCTCCTGCCTTGTCTCCCTAGGCAGAACACCAGGCAAACCTCCCAGCGGGGGGTCCCACAAGTCCTGTGTCAGTCCCACGTGAGACTCATCCTCAGGAGGACTCTAGCTTTTATCCAGGTCATGTTCCCCAGATCCGGGCTTTTTCCCCGCTCTCATTGCCTTCTTTCAAAGACCTTGGTGAAGGATGCAGACTCCTGAGGACACACGGGTGCATGGGAACGGGCACCCGGCCTTGGTCACGGGGCACAGAAAGCCAGGAAGGAAATGCAGGCCTGAGAGAAACTCAGTCACCGTGAAGTAAAGTGCCAGGGCTGGGCCCAGAATTCCCCTTGTCGGCCTTGGTTTCCCATGCGTACAAAGGCCCCGGCCACCTTAGAGTTCCAGGAGCCTTTCCTCCTCCTTTTCCCATCTCTGGCAGTGGGCCCCAAAGCCCCCTCCCACTCTGACCTTGGGTCCAAAGCCTCCCTCCCAGTTCTAATGTTCTGGTCTTTAAAAGCCTTTCCAGGTCAGTTCTTGTCAATGGGCCGGTCCCACATTCACTAGTAAGAAGACATCGGGCTGAACTCTGTTCAGGAAAAGGTGCTTCTTTTCAGAGACCCCGAGTTTCTCCCAGAAATCAAGGCTCATCTTTTTAGTTGCACTGTTCCCCTTGCGATACGGTATGGCTGGAAGTCGGAGAGCGACACAATTATTGATCCATCTGGAGAGCCATCAAGGACTAACAGGGGGTATAGACCCCTTTGAGATTGAGTCAGCCTCGCACACAAGAAGCGCCCTGAGTTACCCAGTAGATGTGGGGTCCAAAAAGTAGGGGCCGGGAATATGGCGGCCTCCTGGGAGAAACAATGGACATGATAATACAGTGCCTGAGCCTCCGGGAAGTCCTCCCGGACAAGCCTGGAGAATTCTGGGACTGGACATAAGGCTTCTTGGGTAGCAAATCTATGGCGGACGTACAAGAGGAAGGAAGCGGCGTGAGGGAATCGGGCTCACTCGGGCTGCTGAAATCTTGGATCTCCCGAAGGATCTCAGCTTCACGGGGGCACCGGAGGAGGCAGGGCTGGGGAAGCTGAGCTAGGAACGTCCGCTTCCCTCCAGCAAGGGCCATTCTTTGTCACCTGAAAAGAGCTCGTTCTAGTTACTTCTCTGTCTCCGTCTTATCTGATCCCAGCGGCTCCTGCGGGCCCGGAGCTCCAATTTCTCCCGGTTTCTCCTTTCCTTCCTCATTATCTGTGCCCGCTGAGGCTCACCGACGGATGGGAGCTGCCACAGAACCTGAGACGGGGGCAAAAGGAAAGCACAGTCTGAATAAAAGTGGCTGGGTCAGGGCGGGCAATGGGAAACCAGAGCTTCGAGAGACCGGGTGATCTTCCGATGGCCAGAAGCTGCCCCGGGGGCTCAGGGAGACTCACTTTGGAAGGAAATGTTCTTTTTAACAAAGCGTCATACAGAGAACATGCCAGCCGGCAAACAAAGCCCCACAGATGGGCAGAAAGCTGTCCCTTAAAGGGATCCCAAGGGTCCGGGTTCCTAGCGGCTCCTCTTGTGAGCGGAATGGCCGAGCTGGGAGGAAGGGGCTGCTTTGGAGTTTGGCTTTCACACGCTCTCTGCCCAACGCAAGGCTTGAGACTCAGTAGGCACTTCATAAATATTTATTGCCGCTGCCGTTCCTCCAGATTTCCTCCTAGATTCCCTTCTGCACCGAGCTGACGGCCCGGCCCTTCTTTATTCTTCCTCCCGTAGCCGCTCCTCTGGGCCTCCTGCACTGCCTCCATCTCCCCACCCCTGCTACCGCCCCAGATTCCAGGCACTCTGGGTACTCACTTCCCAAACCGGGAAATCGGAGATGCTGCTGCCTTTACCTTATTTCTTTGGCCAAGGACTCAGCTTAAGGCAAGGGCTCCGGTAGAGAGGCACTGGCCAGAAGAGTAGCAGACATTCTTCCTCAGTGAGCTCCGCTCTCCCAGGAGGAACAGGAGACAGCCCGAGTCCACAGGTAAGGGAGAACGCACCTGCTCCGGCGCTTCCGTTCCTCCCCTTCCCACCCACTTTCCAGGACGAGAACGATAACCAAAGGATACTGGGCATCACCACCATTTGTGCAATCTCTGTGACTTCCCAAATTAACTGGTCGCCCCCAAGTCTTTTTCTCTTGCCCTAGCGGAGCACACTCTTCCTGAGGACAGGTTCCAGGTGAATTTTGTGCTTTGTCGGCGCCCTTCTCTCCAGAGCCTCCCTTCCTTACTACGTCTTCTCATTGTTAAGCTGCTCACTCCCGCCTGACATTTTGGGACCCTGCGGACCGCACGCTATCCATGGGACCCTCTTGCAAAGATGCTAGAGCAGCTTGCCTTCCCTTTTCCAGTGGATTAAGGTAAATGGGGTTAAACTTGCTCAGGGACACCCGGCTACTAAGGGCCGAGGTCAGATTTTAGTTCAAGTCATTCTAGTTCTGGGCCTCTATCGCAGAGACCCCTGGCTTCCTCCCCCCGCTGTTTTGACTTCAGACTGTTCCTCGTGGGTCCGCTCTCCTGGCGGGACCGTCACTCCGCTGGGCTCTGACTTGTCCTGGGCAGGGCCTGTCTCCCATGTCTGCTCATGTTATTCATGTCTCCATCTTTGCCTTCAGCTGAGATCCTGACCTAGCCCGTCACTATGCCCTTCCAGGTCAAAACGGGGCCCCCTTCCCTGAGAGCAGACTTTGGTCAAAGTCTCTACAATCTCCACTTTATATAATAATAAAGCGTATATAGATATAACAACATATGATATAATTATATGTAAAATAATAATAATAAGCTATTAGTTTACATTTGAGCTCAGCGATTTCTTACTCTTGGAAAGAACCGGCCCTCCCCTTCTTGGACCAGGGGAAATCTCGCTGCCAGCCGGCCCCCTCCTGCGCAGGAGCCCGGTTTCCAGGACCAGACACAACTTCCCGCACTCACTCGCTTGATTTGAATCCAAAGCTGGGCTCTCTAGCAGGGCTCAGACCTGAAGCAGCCATAGAGAAGGTCAATATTTAACATTTCTTGACCTTTTAATAGAGAGTGGGTCGCTCCAAGTGGCCACTTAAATGCCAGGTCCAAAATCAGGGAATTTTTTGTAGACTCTTACACAAAGACCTAGTCAGAGCCTTCCCTTGAGCAAAAGCCTTCGGTGGCGCCCCACACTGCCATGCTTCTCTTCAGGACCCCAGCCCTGGCACTGACTTCCTGGTGCCAGCCCATCTTCTGAGTGGCTCCCCCTTCTCTCCACATGCCCTTTGTTCTCATGGTCTCGGGGTCTTCTTGCCCTTTGCCCTACCGCTGCTCCTTCTGGACCAGAGACCGCGCTCAGGAGCTTTGCTCCTTTAGGATGAGGAACTCCTGCCCTTGTTGAGAGGTGAGTATCTCACATGGTCCATTAAGCCAATGGGACCCCCAGTTTAAATATCTCTTCAGTTTTCCTTTGTGACTCTCCCCCTTCTCCCACAGTCCGTGGGGCCAAACTCCTCTCTGCTCTCGGCTTCCTCCATCCACCGCTGGTCTCGTCTCCCTGGGAGCTGGAGGAGGACTTGGGAAGGAAGGGTAATGCTGAAGTGCAAGACGGCCGCTGCCAAGGGCCAGATGTCCTGTGACCGGGGGTTGAGCAGGGAGTCTCTCAGGGCAATGAAAACAGGAAGTAGCAGATGAAGGCCAAAGAGCTGGATTTCTCAAGGGTAGAAAGCTAGATTCCTTTGCTTCTTCTGATTTCTATGTCACGAAAAATGCCCTTTGAACCCGAAGGGACAAATCCAAACGGGGCAGTACAGAGCTGGTACCCAACTAAACGGGGAGAGAGCAGGAAAGCCCCAGGAATGGAACGTATCTGTCCCAGGGATAAGGAGAGGATGGGCCACTGGGGTCGCTGAGCTGCTGGGCATGGGAGCGAGTGCTGGGAATGAGGCCGGTCAGCTGAGGAGAAGAGAACGTGCTGCCCTGCTTTTGGAGGTGGGGGCTGGGGCGTAATAGAGCCGGGTGGGCAGCGGGCTGGACTTCTGTTAGCCCAGCTTTAGAATGGACAGTGACTGAGATGAGAAGCCAGGGAGCATCGTACAGCGCCGGGAGATATTCAAGGAGACAGGTCATGGTGGAGAGGGGAACGGACCCGGCCGTTCTGGGGAGCAGTTTGGAACTACGTCCGAGGGGCTACCAAACTTTGATCCAGCAGGGTCTGTCCTGGGCCTGTGTCCTAAAGAGATCCTAAAGCAGGGAAAGGGACCCACCTGTGCACAAATGTTTGTAGTGGTGAGAAACTGGAAACTGAGCGGATGCCCATTGAACGGCTGAACAAGGTATGGGATATGAAGGTTAGGGAATATTATTGCTCTGTAAGAAAGGACCAGCAGGAGGATTTCAGAGAGGCCTGGAGAGACTCACATGAACTGATGCTGAGTGAAACGAGCAGAACCAGGAGATCGCTGTACACGGCAACAAGAAGACTATACAATGATCAATTCTGATGGACGCGGTTCTTTTCAGCAAAGAGCTGAATCGGGCCAATCCCAGTGGATTGTGATGAAAAGTCAGCTGCATCCAGAGCAAGGACGGAGGGGACTGAACGTAGATCACCACACACTATTTTCACCTTTTTTGTTCTCGGTTGCTCGCCTTTTGTTTTCCTTCTCGTTTTTCCCTTTTTGATCAGATTTTTCTTTGTGCAGCATGAAAATTGTGGAAATAAGCATAGAAGCATCGCAGGTATTTAATACCTATTGGATTACTTGCATTCTTGGAGAGGGAGTGGGGAGAGGGGAGGGAGACAACGTGGAACATAAGGTTTTGCAAGGGTGAATGTTGAAAACTATCTTTGCATGGATTTGGAAAATTAAAAGACATTTAAAAATAGGTCATGATACACTGTTCCCATTTCCTTTCTCTAACAAGGCCACTCGATTTAAAAATTTAATTATTTGGATAAAGGCAGAGACGGCACGCTTATTGGAGCTGCAGAAGGCACAAAGCTCAAGGGACGGTTCACACAGAGCATGATAGAGGGGGTTTCCAAAGGATCTTGGCAGCTTAACGCATTGAATTGAATGTAAGAAGATGAAATTCATTAGAGAAAAAGAGAAAGTCTTAACTTGGGGTCAGAAAACCAAGTCCACACGAGAGCAGCTGGACGCTGCAGTATATAGAGCCCCAGTCCAGGAGTCAGGAGGACCAGAGTTCAAATTCAGCCTCAAGGACTGAACGCTTCTAGTGGGACTCTGGGCAAGTCATTTAACTCAGTTGCGTCACCAAAAACTAAGCAAGTTCACACATACAGACTAGAAGGATCAAAGTGAGAAGGGGGTTTGATAAAGGGCTGAGGATCTGAGTGGACCCCAAACTCAATATGCTCAAACAGTTGTGGCCAATAAAAACACCCAAGAGTGAGAATAGGATTGAGATCCAACTGCAGTGAGCCTGGGTGAGGAGGGGAATGGCAGTGTCCTCAGCTGTGAAGGGGGATTTTGGGAAAGGGGAGTTTTATGGGGAAAGTATCCCCGAAATTTGGACAGAAACGCTGAGTTTGAGGTGACTGTGCTGTTCATTTTTGAGATGTTCTGAAAGCCGCTTGTGGTGAGAAATTGGAGCCCCACAGAGAAGCCAGAGCTGCACGTGTGGGTCTGGAAATTATCAGCACGGAGCCATAGTGCCACCGGCCACCAGCGAGACCGCCGAGAGACGCCCGTGACCGGTGGGAACGGCGTGGAGGAGGATGCGGCGAGGACTAGGGGAGAGGGGATGGATGGGCAGAAGGGGAGCTCGAGCTTACTCTAGGAGGAGGAGGTCCTGCCGCTCAGGTCGCCTCTCCCAGGATCCCGAGTCCTCCCGAGGACTTCGGACAGTCCGTCTGTCTGCTGCTGTTTCCTGTTCTTTCTGCACTTCCTGTTCCTTCCGAAGTAGAAATGGGGACGGGCCGTGATTTCACAGGTGTGAGGGAGGCCGGGATGAGGAAAGTCGGCGGTCCCTCTCTGTCCCCTTGGGCCTGTAGCACAGCCCGGGTAGCAGGACTTACAGAGCCCCTACAGCCACTGGCTCTCTCCTCCCCGGGCCTCCTGCCCTGTGCCCAGCGTTCCCAAGGCCGAGGGCTGCTCTCCCCAGGGCATCCTCAGATGACCGCCGGCCTCCCCCGTGTCCCTGGGCTTTCTCTCAAGTACCTCATCCTGGATCCCCCAGTGAGCAGGACTGACAGCAGCAGGTGCCCCCCCCCTCTGGCAGTGACCCCCACGGGTGCGTGCAGGGGGCACAGCTGGGAGGGAAGAAATGCCGAAAAGCCGGCTGGGCGGTCCCAATCCGTCCCGGGGATTTGCTCCTGGGGCTCTAACCAGCCAATTTCACACTTGACAGACATTTGCTCTCTGCGTTGCGGGGCGGACCCCCTCCTGCAGCCCCTTCTCCTGACCTCCTCCTCAGGTCAGCCATGCTCCTTCCCCCCGGCCCAGCTGCTCCAAGCTCCCATCCCCCACCCCCCTGCCTCCTTCCCAGCGTTCACAGCCTTGCTTCTGACAGAGAAGGGGTTCTTAGAGAATTCGAATCCGAGCTTTGACACCTCCTAGCTGCTGTTCCCGGTGAAAAGCCCCCCCCCCCCAGCTCTGAGATTCCTTTCTTTCTCTGGGGATTTGATCTCTCATCCAAGTCCCCTTGTCGCTACCGTGAGGGCCTTCAGCACCTCTTACTGGGATAGGAGTGACACTAGTCTCTTTCTTTCTCACAAATTTCTCTCTTTTAGCATTCATTTTTTAAAACGTGGCGTCACGAGTCCTCCGGCGCTTTCCCATCCATGGAGAAGGCAGTCGTATGGGAGAAGTCACGCAAGCCATGGCAGCCTCGTGGCCTCCCTGCCTCTCGTCTGCCCACTGCGGCCCATGCCCTGCTCACCTGCCCGAAGGTGAGCACAAGGCCACAGGTCAGCCCGGTCCCCTCCAGGAGCAGATCCAAACTCCTCTGCTCGGCCTTCAAGGCCCTTCAAACCAAGCCCCGGCTACGTTTCCGGCCTTCCTACACCTGAGTCTGTGCCCCGTAACCTCCGAGGCAGAGACACCGGCCTCCTGGATCCTCCTCACCCAGGCCTCCCGTCTCACGTCCCCCTTATTACCTTCTCCTCTTAGACTTCCTGGTTCCCTTTAAGTTCCAAGGAACCCCCCCCCCCCGTTTTCTAGAGTCTTTCCTTGTCTCCTCCTGCCCCCCCCCATTCCCAGGGTCTTTTTGGTTACTCCCATTTATACACATGTACCTTGACATGCCTAGTTAATCGTAGGTGAACACCTCCAAGTCAGGAGCCAGGGTCTGGAATATCTGGGACTTTCTGACTTGGGCTATTAGATCCTCCTTCCTCTTCAAACTTAGCGCATTGGTTGGAACTAAGCAGGAACCCGGGATTTCACGGATCCCAGATAGGGGAACTCCCTCTTTCAGTGCAAGGGAGCCGCTTCTCGGTGACCTAGAGCAGCTCAGAGCGCTGAGAGCCAGGGACTTGTTCGGGATCCCCCAGCCCATAGGTGGCCAGAGGTAAGATTGGAATTCAGATCCTCAGAGCTTTGAGGCCTGTTCTTTAGCCATTAAACTGCCCTGCTTCAACAAGCAGTGGGATAAAAATGTCCTTTTCAAGAATAACCGGATTTATGGAGGAAGTGACTGGGACTCAGACGATCTGGAGGCGCCAGGGCCAAGTCACCCTCCCACTGCTCTGAACCCAAGTTTAGACCTTGCTCTGCCTCTATCACGAGGGTCCGGTCAGAGAATGGGCACAGCAGGGCTCTGTGTCTGTGATGTCATGGAAACGTGACTACGGAGGGACATTAGAGAGTCTTCCTCCTTTGCTGGACAGCTCCTCTGCCTTTTCCAGTTCCGTCCCTTCTGAAGGAAACAACTGAGCCAGATGGAGAAGCCCGGCGACTCTCATCCCTCCGAAGGGCCAGCTCACTGCTTCCCCCTCTTAAGAACTGCCCAGGTGCTCGTCCTTCCTCCCCCTCCAGCCCCTCCGTGGTGAATGTGCAGCATGGGGGGCATTTGCCTCCTGGGACGTCCTGCTCAGAACCAGGACTTTGGGCACCTCTGGGCTTACTCAGTCTTCCCTTCAAGGACCCCTTTTCTATCTTTGCTTCCAGCGTAGGCCTGGCTTCTGGCATTCTCTGCACATGAGCTCAACATGGGAGGGGAGAGACGGGTCATGTGGTACGTAGTCTCCCCCAGCCTCGTTCTCAGAACTGTCACAGAAGCTGGAGAATAGACCCGGCCTGGCACGTCCTCTGGGGAAAAGGAGCTGCTTCGGGGGTCATGGTGGTGTCTGAGGGATGTAAAATCTGGCTCGATTTTGTGATGTTCCTGGACTTCTGAGTGTGAGCGTGGAACATTTATACAATGGTGTCGAAGTGTCTTCTTGCTCTAACCTCCTCTGTCCCATGGTCTAAGGACCTTCCCAGCTCTGACCTTCTCTGTTCTATGTCCCAAGGTTCCTTCCCAACTCTAATCTTCTCTGTTCTACCAGCTCTGACCTTCTCTGTTCTATATTATCAGGTTCCTTCCTAATTCTAATCTTCTCTGTTCTATGTCCCAAGGTTCCTTACCAGCTCTGACCTTCTCTGTTCTATATTATCAGGTTCCTTCCTAATTCTAATCTTCTCTGTTCTATGTCCCAAGGTTCCTTACCAGCTCTGAACTTCTCTGTTCTATGTTCCAAAGTTCCTTCCTAATTCTAATCTTCTCTGTTCTATGTCCCAAGGTTCCTTACCAGCTCTGAACTTCTCTGTTCTATGTTCCAAGGTTCCTTAACAGCTCTGACCTTCTCTGTTCTATATTATCAGGTTCCTTCCTAATTCTAATCTTCTCTGTTCTATGTCCCAAGGTTCCTTACCAGCTCTGAACTTCTCTGTTCTATGTTCCAAAGTTCCTTCCTAATTCTAATCTTCTCTGTTCTATGTCCCAAGGTTCCTTACCAGCTCTGAACTTCTCTGTTCTATGTTCCAAGGTTCCTTAACAGCTCTGACCTTCTCTGTTCTATATTATCAGGTTCCTTCCTAATTCTAATCTTCTCTGTTCTATGTCCCAAGGTTCCTTAACAGCTCTGACCTTCTCTGTTCTATATTATCAGGTTCCTTCCTAATTCTAATCTTCTCTGTTCTATGTCCCAAGGTTCCTTAACAGCTCTGACCTTCTCTGTTCTATATTATCAGGTTCCTTCCTAATTCTAATCTTCTCTGTTCTATGTCCCAAGGTTCCTTAACAGCTCTGACCTTCTCTGTTCTATATTATCAGGTTCCTTCCTAATTCTAATCTTCTCTGTTCTATGTTCCAAGGTTCCTTACCAGCTCTGACCTTCTCTGTTCTATATTATCAGGTTCCTTCCTAATTCTAATCTTCTCTGTTCTATGTCCCAAGGTTCCTTAACAGCTCTGACCTTCTCTGTTCTATATTATCAGGTTCCTTCCTAATTCTAATCTTCTCTGTTCTATGTCCCAAGGTTCCTTACCAGCTCTGAACTTCTCTGTTCTATGTTCCAAGGTTCCTTACCAGCTCTGACCTTCTCTGTTCTATATTATCAGGTTCCTTCCTAATTCTAATCTTCTCTGTTCTATGTCCCAAGGTTCCTTACCAGCTCTGAACTTCTCTGTTCTATGTCCCAAGGTTCCTTACCAGCTCTGAACTTCTCTGTTCTATGTTCCAAGGTTCCTTACCAGCTCTGACCTTCTCTGTTCTATATTATCAGGTTCCTTCCTAATTCTAATCTTCTCTGTTCTATGTCCCAAGGTTCCTTACCAGCTCTGACCTTCTCTGTTCTATAATTATCAGGTTCCTTCCTAATTCTAATCTTCTCTGTTCTATGTCCCAAGGTTCCTTACCAGCTCTGACCTTCTCTGTTCTATAATTATCAGGTTCCTTCCTAATTCTAATCTTCTCTGTTCTCTGTTCCAAGGTTCCTTCCCAGCTCTGAACTTCTCTGTTCTATGTTCCAAAGTTCCTTCCCAACTCTAATCTTCTCTGTTCTCTGGTCTAGATTTCCTTTCATCTCTGACCTTCTATATTTTTTGTTATTTTTTTCTAGCTCTGTAAAGTAATTACTTGGCAGTTGGATTAGCATGGCACTAAAAAAGTAAATTAATTTAGGTAGAATTGTCATTTTTATTATTTTAGTTCGGCCTACCCAGGAACACTTGATGTTCTTCCAGTTGTTTAAATCTAACTTTATTTGGGTGAAAAGTGTTTTGTAACTATGTTCGTTCATATAGTTCCTGACTTTGTCTTGGCAGGTAGACTCCCAAACATTTTATATTGTCTAGTTATTTTAATAGAATTGCTTTTTGTATCTCTTGTTGCTGGACTTTCTTGGTATTATACAAAAATGCCGATGATTTATGTGAATTTATTCTGTATCCTGAAACATTTGCTCAAGTTGTGAATTGTCTTTAGTAGTTTTTAGCTGATTCTCTAGGGTTCTCTAAGTATACCATCATATCATCATTTTGTTTCCTCATGACCTACTCTGATTCCTTTAATTTTTTTCTTCTCTTATTGACCTTACAAAACACCTTTTACTTTTCGCATTCTTTGTTCTCCATTCCCTCCCATTTCTTGACATCCTCCAATTGCTTTTCCCCCTCAGCTCAGCTATTCTCACCTTCCAGGAGCCCTTTCTTTTCCTCTCTGCTATTAATGCTCTTTGCCTGTTGGAATTCCTTTCTCTGAACACCTATGGTAACCTTCCAAGAGAACGTAAGCTCCTCGGGGCAGGAGTTATTTTATGTTGGTTCTTTGTCTCCCCAGTGGTGAGTACAGGGCTCAGCACACGAGACACTGCATCGCATCAGATAAGCTTCTCAAGCATACTCCGCTCAAAGGGGCCTCCGGGCTCTGAGAGTCTGCGGAAGCATGGATGCGTGGCAGGTACAGGCCTAATATGCCACCGTGCTCTTGTGTCTTCTATATTATTGACATGTGTAAAGTGGCTCAAAGAGCCAGAAACTGATCTGTGCCTGGGGACTGATCTAGGTGCGGGAGGGAGGCTCGGAGCAGCTGGGAGGCAGAGCCATTGGTCCATGGGAGCTCAGGTACAAATGATACCTTTAGAAAAGGTATCTGGAGAAACACAGGAAAGAGGGGGAGCATGGAATACATTTGGATCAGGGCCACGGTGTCCTGCAGTGACTCTGTGAGCCAGAGTCTCAAGTCTTTTATTAAAAGCCCCACCGAGCAAATAGTGCATCTCTGGTATTCCCTCTGAGCTTGTAGGAATAAAAAAGGGCAAAAGAAAATGGAATCATCCTCTCCCCTCAGCACTGCTCCCCATTTCAGATAAACTGAATTAGCCCAAATTCCCAAAATTCCTCTCTCGGTCGGTAAATTACGAAAAACAAAAGAATAACCTCGTGCAGCTAAAAGAGACCACTCAGATCGAGATCCAGGTCTGTGGATTAAGAACTGTGTGATTTTATTCACGTGACTTGCTCTTTCTGGGTTTCAGTTGCTAACCTGTAAAATGGGGGTTATAATTCATCTTCAGCATCCACCACAGAGCTGTGGGGAGGAAGTCGAAGGCTAAATTCATGGGATTTGTTCTAAATTTTCTTCTGTATGAATTATTATTCTTTACTGCCTCCAGGATGCATTTCCCAGGAAGGAGAGGGCTCCCTTGCTACTAAGAGCCTTCCACCATCTCCCTGGCTGACTGATGCTGGGGATCGTCAGCAGATTCCCTCCTTCATTGACCCTGGGATGTAAAAAGCTTCCAGCAAAAGAAGGTCAGGGAGTCTGGGAGATTGAGCAGCGATTCTCAAGCCTCATTTGGCAACACCCCAGGGTGTTTCCACATTCTGAAAGGCCCTATTTGTTCAACGTCAGATGTCCAGTTTTCTCAACCGTCTCGGGCACAGCTGGGAATGCAGTCATAAGCAGGCTAGGCTTTGGGCTGTTTCAGAAAACAGCAAACAGCTGTCACAAAGCTCATGCAGTTTGGGCTAGAGGGAGAGTGTGAAGTCCCCCTTGAGTTGGAAACATAACCGAATGTTGTGTGGCGATTTAGGTAGCTAAAAGTGTTTATCTGATTACCCCTGGACACAGTTATAGAGGGCTAGTAGAGAACCAGCTCAAGAATCAGAGAGATGAGGATTTCTAAAAGAAAATATTTAGGCAACTGGGAGACTAGAAAGAGACACAAAGAGAATGATAAAAAGATGGCGGACAAGACATTTTTTCCAGTTCTTCAAAAGAGTAATTATGCACCAAACATAAAACAATGTTGGCTTTCTTCGTGGTCTAGAATGTCCAAAATCCAAAGGAAAGCTCAAATTCAGGAAGTGACGCTCACTCAGTACCTCTCTCCCCCTTCTTGGATATCCATGTGGCGACTTGCCGACCTAAGGATACGACATGGGCTTGCATCAAAATCCACCCCTGTGCTCGCTCCTTCCCTCCTCCTTTCCAGTTGTAAAGGGACTCTGGCTCAAGATTGCAGCAGGTTTGCTCGCTGATCAGAGCCCTTCATCTGGGTGCAAACCAGAAACTCGAAATTGTGGTGCTGGAAACAGTAGGCTCGGAACTGTCAGCTGGGAGCCAGAGAAGTGACAGACAGAAAGAGGGAGATTGGTCATCCAGCAGGACGCTGTGTGAGTATGAAGCATCTCAGCGATCCTGAGAGAAAGAGCACAGCATCCACCCAGGGCCAGTCCTGACCACCCACAAGTGAGAGAGGCAGAGACCTGGGCTGGTGAACCATGGAGAGCTCATTATAAGAGGAGGACAAATTGCTTTGAGATCTAGTCCCTAAGAAAACCTCCAGCAGAAGGAAATTAGGGATAATGAAAATAAGGGGATGGGGTGGGAGAGAGACTGAAATCACCAAAGATTTCAAGAAGAATAAATCTGTAAGACCTTGAGCATAGAGAGGAAAAAAACAATGATAGTAAAAGGAAATATGGTCTTCATATCTAATAAATGAGTTCATGGATCTTTGAAGAAATGATGCAAAATGCTTGATTAGACAGAATTTGAGAAGAACATGGAACTAGAACATATTATTTCTGAATGGTTTAAAGGGGAAATGAGAATTATCAATGTAGAATTTGTCCCTATTTGACAAAAATAATGAATAGAATAGAAAAATTGAAAATTTCAGTGGCAAATCTCAACAAAGAAGTAAAAGGGGAAAAAGAATGGGAATGAAAATACACAGAAGTGAAGGACAACCCAGAGGAGAAGTAAAAATAGCAAATTAAAAGAAAATCTGCTAGATCTTTGGCGAAAGCTAAATGGAGACAGAAAGGAATATACTTTCTTCTCAGCAGTTCATGGAACCTATACAAAAATTGATCATATACTAGGGCATAAAAACCTCAAAATCAAATGCAGTAAGGCAGAAATAGTAAATGCATCCTTTTCAGACCATAATGCAATCAAAATAACATTTAATAAAAAGCCAGGGGAAAATAGACCAAAAAATAATTGGAAACTAAATAATCTTATACTAAAGAATGATTGGGTAAAACAGCAAATCATAGACATAATTAATAACTTCACCCAAGAAAATGACAATAATGAGACATCATACCAAAATGTGTGGGATACAGCCAAAGCAGTAATAAAGGGAAGTTTTATATCTCTACAGGCCTACTTGCATAAAATAGAGAGAGGGCCAACGAATTGGGCTTACAACTAAAATTGCTAGAAAAGGAACAAATTAAAAACCCCCAGACAAACACAAAACTTGAAATTCAAAAAATAAAAGGTGAGATTAATAAAATTGAAAGTAAAAAAAACTATTGAATTAATTAATAAAACTAAGAGTTGGTTTTATGAAAAAACCAACAAAATAGACAAACCCTTAGTAAACCTGATTAAAAAAAGGAAAGAGAAAAAGCAAATTGATAGTCTTGAAAATGAAAAGGGTGAACTCACCACAAATGAAGAGGAAATTAGAACAATAGTTAGGAGCTACTTTGCTCAACTTTATGCCGATAAATTCGATAACTTAAATGAAATGGAAGAATACCTTCAAAAATATAGCTTGCCCAGATTAACAGAGGAAGAAGTAAGTAGTCTAAATAGTCCTATCTCAGAAAAAGAAATAGACCAAGCTATTAACCAACTTCCTAAGAAAAAGTCCCCAGGACCAGATGGATTTACAGGTGAATTCTACCAAACATTTAAAGAACAACTAACTCCAATGCTATGTAAACTATTTGAAAAAATAGGGATTGAAGAAGTCCTACCAAATTCCTTCTATGACACAGACATGGTACTGATACCTAAACCAGGTAGATCGAAAACTGAGAAAGAAAACTATAGACCAATTTCCATAATGAATATTGATGCTAAAATCTTAAATAAGATATTAGCAAATAGACTTCAGAAAATCATCCCCAGGATAATACACTATGACCAAGTGGGATTTATACCAGGAATGCAGGGCTGGTTTAATATTAGGAAAACTATTAGTATAATTGACCATATTAATAATCAAATTAATAAAAACCATATGATCATCTCAATAGATGCAGAAAAGGCATTTGATAAAATCCAACATCCATTCCTACTAAAAACGCTTGAGAGTATAGGAATAAATGGACTATTCCTTAAAATAATAAGGAGCATATATTTAAAACCTTCAGTAAACATCATATGTAATGGTGATAAACTAGAACCTTTCCCTGTAAGATCAGGAGTGAAACAAGGTTGCCCACTATCACCATTACTATTCAATATAGTACTAGAAACTCTAGCCTTGGCAATAAGAGCCGAGAAAGAGATCCAAGGAATTAGAGTAGGAAATGAAGAAATCAAATTGTCACTTTTCGCAGATGACATGATGGTATACTTAGAGAACCCCAAAGACTCTGCTAAAAAGCTACTAGAAATAATTCAGAATTTTAGCAAAGTCGCAGGATACAAAATAAATCCACATAAATCCTCAGGATTTTTATACATTACCAACACAATCCAACAGCAAGAGATACAAAGAGAAATTCCATTCAAAATAACAGTCGATAGTATAAAATATTTGGGAATATATCTACCAAAGGAGAGTCAGGAATTATATGAGCAAAATTACAAAACACTTGCCACAAAAATAAAGTCAGATTTAAATAATTGGAAAGACATTCAGTGTTCTTGGATAGGCCGAGCGAATATAATAAAGATGACAATACTCCCCAAACTAATCTATTTATTTAGTGCTATACCAATCAGACTCCCAAGAAACTATTTTAATGACCTAGAAAAAATAACAACAAAATTCATATGGAAGAATAAAAGGTCGAGAATTGCAAGGGAACTAATGAAAAAAAAGTCAGAGGAAGGTGGTCTAAGTGTACCTGATTTAAAGCTATATTATAAAGCAACAGTCACCAAAACCATTTGGTATTGGCTAAGAAATAGACTAGTTGATCAGTGGCATAGGTTAGGTTCACAGGGCAAGATAGTGAATAAAAATAGCAATCTAGTGTTTGACAAACCCAAAGATCCCAAATTATGGGATAAGAATTCATTATTTGACAAAAACTGCTGGGAAAACTGGAAATTAGTATGGCAGAAACTAGGCATGGACCCACATTTAACACCACATACTAAGATTAGATCAAAATGGGTCCAAGATTTAGGCATAAAGAACGAAATCATAAATAAATTGGAGGAACATGGGATGGTTTACCTCTCAGACTTGTGGACGAGGAAGGAGTTTGTGTCCAAGGGAGAACTAGAGACCATTATTGATCACAAAATAGAACATTTTGATTACACCAAATTAAAAAGTTTCTGCACAAACAAAACTAATGCAAACAAGATTAGAAGGGAAGTAACAAATTGGGAAAAAATTTTTTTTTTTTTTTTTTTTTTAATTTTTTATTTTATTTTATAATTATAACATTTTTTGACAGTACATATGCATGGGTAATTTTTTACAACATTATCCCTTGCACTTACTTCTATTCAGATTTTTTCCCTTCCTCCCCCAACCCCCTCCCCCTGATGGCAAGCAGTCTTATATATGTTAAATATATTACAGTATAATTTAGATACAATATATGTGTGTAGAACCGAATTTTTTGTTGCACAGGAAGAATTGGATTCAGAAGGTAAAAATAACAGTTTACATTCATTTCCCAGTCCTTTTCTGGATGTAGCTGGTTCTGTCCATCATTAATCAATTGGAATTGGATTAGCTCTTCTCTATGTTGAAGAAATCCACTTCCATCAGCATACATCCTCGTACAGTATCATTGTTGAAGTGTATAATGATCTTCTGGTTCTGCTCGTTTCACTCAGCATCAGTTGATGTAAGTCTCTCCAAGCCTCTCTGTATTTCTCCTGTTGGTCATTTCTTATAGAACAGTAATATTCCATAACATTCATATACCATAGTTTACCCAACCATTCTCCAATTGATGGACATCCATTCATCTTCCAGCTTCTAGCCACTATGAAAAGGGCTGCCACAAACATTTTGGCACATACAGGACCCTTTCCCTTCTCTAGTAGTTCCTTGGGGTATAAGCCCAGTAGTAGTATGGCTGGGTCAAAGGGTATGCACATTTTGATAACTTTTTGGGCATAATTCCAGATTGCTCTCCAGAATGGTTGGATTCTTTCACAACTCCACCAACAATGCATCAGTGTCCCAGTTTTCCCACAGCCCCTCCAACATTCATCGTTATTTGTTCCTGTCATTTTAGCCAATCTGACAGGTGTGTAATGATACCTCAGAGTTGTCTTAATTTGCATTTCTCTGATCAATAGTGATTTGGAACACTCTTTCATGTGAGTGGAAATAGTTTTAATTTCATCATCTGAAAATTGTCTGTTCATATCCTTTGACCATTTATCAATTGGAGAATGGCTTGATTTCTTATAAATTAAAGTCAATTCTCTGTATATTTTGGAGATGAGGCCTTTATCAGAACCTTTAACTGTAAAAATTTTTTCCCAATTTGTTACTTCCCTTCTAATCTTGTTTGCATTAGTTTTGTTTGTGCAGAAACTTTTTAATTTGGTGTAATCAAAATGTTCTATTTTGTGATCAATAATGGTCTCTAGTTCTCCCTTGGACACAAACTCCTTCCTCCTCCACAAGTCTGAGAGGTAAACCATCCCATGTTCCTCCAATTTATTTATGATTTCGTTCTTTATGCCTAAATCTTGGACCCATTTTGATCTAATCTTAGTATGTGGTGTTAAATGTGGGTCCATGCCTAGTTTCTGCCATACTAATTTCCAGTTTTCCCAGCAGTTTTTGTTAAATAATGAATTCTTATCCCAAAATTTGGGATCTTTGGGTTTGTCAAAGATTAGATTGCTATTTTTATTCACTATCTTGTCCTGTGAACCTAACCTATGCCACTGATCAACTAGTCTATTTCTTAGCCAATACCAAATGGTTTTGGTGACTGTTGCTTTATAATATAGCTTTAAATCAGGTACACTTAGACCACCTTCCTCTGACTTTTTTTTCATTAGTTCCCTTGCAATTCTCGACCTTTTATTCTTCCATATGAATTTTGTTGTTATTTTTTCTAGGTCATTAAAATAGTTTCTTGGGAGTCTGATTGGTATAGCACTAAATAAATAGATTAGTTTGGGGAGTATTGTCATCTTTATTATATTCGCTCGGCCTATCCAAGAACATTGAATGTCTTTCCAATTATTTAAATCTGACTTTATTTTTGTGGCAAGTGTTTTGTAATTTTGCTCATATAATTCCTGACTCTCCTTTGGTAGATATATTCCCAAATATTTGATACTATCGACTGTTATTTTGAATGGAATTTCTCTTTGTATCTCTTGCTGTTGGATTGTGTTGGTAATGTATAAAAATCCTGAGGATTTATGTGGATTTATTTTGTATCCTGCGACTTTGCTAAAATTCTGAATTATTTCTAATAGCTTTTTAGCAGAGTCTTTGGGGTTCTCTAAGTATACCATCATGTCATCTGCGAAAAGTGACAATTTGATTTCTTCATTTCCTACTCTAATTCCTTGGATCTCTTTCTCGGCTCTTATTGCCAAGGCTAGAGTTTCTAGTACTATATTGAATAGTAATGGTGATAGTGGGCAACCTTGTTTCACTCCTGATCTTACAGGGAAAGGTTCTAGTTTATCACCATTACATATGATGTTTACTGAAGGTTTTAAATACATGCTCCTTATTATTTTAAGGAATAGTCCATTTATTCCTATACTCTCAAGTGTTTTTAGTAGGAATGGATGTTGGATTTTATCAAATGCCTTTTCTGCATCTATTGAGATGATCATATGGTTTTTATTAATTTGATTATTAATATGGTCAATTATACTAATAGTTTTCCTAATATTAAACCATCCCTGCATTCCTGGTATAAATCCCACTTGGTCATAGTGTATTATCCTGGGGATGATTTTCTGAAGTCTATTTGCTAATATCTTATTTAAGATTTTAGCATCAATATTCATTAAGGAAATTGGTCTATAGTTTTCTTTCTCAGTTTTCGATCTACCTGGTTTAGGTATCAGTACCATGTCTGTGTCATAGAAGGAATTTGGTAGGACTCCTTCAATCCCTATTTTTTCAAATAGTTTACATAGCATTGGAGTTAGTTGTTCTTTAAATGTTTGGTAGAATTCACCTGTAAATCCATCTGGTCCTGGGGACTTTTTCTTAGGAAGTTGGTTAATAGCTTGGTCTATTTCTTTTTCTGAGATGGGACTATTTAAACTACTTACTTCTTCCTCTGTTAATCTGGGCAAGCTATATTTTTGAAGGTATTCTTCCATTTCATTTAAGTTATCGAATTTATCGGCATAAAGTTGAGCAAAGTAGCTCCTAACTATTGTTCTAATTTCCTCTTCATTAGTGGTGAGTTCACCCTTTTCATTTTCAAGACTATCAATTTGCTTTTTCTCTTTCCTTTTTTTAATCAGGTTTACTAAGGGTTTGTCTATTTTGTTGGTTTTTTCATAAAACCAACTCTTAGTTTTATTAATTAATTCAATAGTTTTTTTACTTTCAATTTTATTAATCTCACCTTTTATTTTTTGAATTTCAAGTTTTGTGTTTGTCTGGGGGTTTTTAATTTGTTCCTTTTCTAGCAATTTTAGTTGTAAACCCAATTCGTTGGCCCTCTCTTTCTCTATTTTATGCAGGTAGGCCTGTAGAGATATAAAACTTCCCCTAATTACTGCTTTGGCTGTATCCCACACATTTTGGTATGATGTCTCATTATTGTCATTTTCTTGGGTGAAGTTATTAATTATGTCTATGATTTGCTGTTTTACCCAATCATTCTTTAGTATAAGATTATTTAGTTTCCAATTATTTTTTGGTCTATTTTCCCCTGGCTTTTTATTAAATGTTATTTTGATTGCATTATGGTCTGAAAAGGATGCATTTACTATTTCTGCCTTACTGCATTTGATTTTGAGGTTTTTATGCCCTAGTATATGATCAATTTTTGTATAGGTTCCATGAACTGCTGAGAAGAAAGTATATTCCTTTCTGTCTCCATTTAGCTTTCGCCAAAGATCTATCATATCAAACTTTTCTAGTATTCTATTTACCTCTTTGACTTCTTTCTTATTTATTTTGTGGTTTGATTTATCTAATTCTGAGAGTGCAAGGTTGAGATCTCCCGCTATTATAGTTTTGCTATCTATTTCCTCTTGCAGCTCTCTTAATTTCTCTTTTAAGAATTTAGATGCTGCACCACTTGGTGCATACATGTTTAATATTGATACTGCTTCACTATTGATGCTTCCCTTTAGCAGGATATAATGCCCTTCCTTATCTCTTTTAATTAGATCAATTTTTGTTTTTGCTTGATCTGAGATGAGGATGGCTACTCCTGCTTTTTTGGTTTTGCCTGAAGCATAATAGATTCTGCTCCACCCTTTTACTTTTAGTTTGAATGTCTCATCCTGTTTCAGGTGTGTTTCCTGTAAACAACATATAGTAGGATTCTGACTTTTAATCCAGTCTGCTAACTGCTTCCTCTTTATGAGGCAGTTTGCCCCATTCACATTTATGGTTAGAAGGACTAATTCTATATTGCTTGCCATCCTATTAACCCCTGCTTATGCTTTTCCCCTTTCCTTCCCTTTTACCCTCCTATCCAGTATTAAATTGGTAAACACCACTTGCTTTTCACAGCCCTCCCTTTTTAGGATCCCTCCCCCACCTTAAAGATCCTCCCCTTATTTTACCCCTTTTCCTCGAAATTACTGTATTCCCTTCCCCTTAGCTTACTCCTTCCCTTTCACTTTTCAATGAAGTGGAAGAAGTTTCACCATAAATCGAATATGTCTATTGATACACGCTATGTTCATCTCCCTCCTTTCTTTCTCTCAGATATAATAGGTTACCTTTGCCTCTTCATGAGATGTAGTACCACCACTTTGTACTTTTTTATGATATAATCTCCTTTCTACCTCTATTTTCTAAGACAAATTGTACATATGTTCTTTACATATTTTTTTGACAGAAGTATAGTTCTCAAGATTTCTTTTTACCTTTTTTAGAAGTCTCTTGAGTTCTGTATTTGAAGATCAAACCTCTTATGTAGGTCTGGTTTTTTCATCAAAAATAGATGGAATTCATTTATTTCGTTAAATGTCCATCTTCTTCCCTGGAAAACGATGCTCATTCTTGCTGGGTAAGTTATTCTTGGCTGCATACCAAGTTCCTTAGCCTTTCGGAATATCATGTTCCAGGCCCTGCGTTCTTTTAATGTGGACGCTGCTAGATCCTGTGTTATCCTTATTGTGGATCCTCCATATCTGAATTGTTTTTTTCTAGCAGCTTCCAATATCTTTTCCTTTGTCTGATGGTTCTTGAACTTGGCCACTATATTTCTTGGCGTTTTGATTTTAGGGTCCCTTTCAGTAGGTGATCGATGAATTTTCTCAATGTCTATTTTACCCTCTGTTTCCAAAACGTCTGGGCAGTTCTCTTTGATAATTTCCTCGAAAATGGTGTCCAAGCTCTTTTTTTCCTCCCATTTTTCAGGGAGTCCGATTATTCTCAAATTGTCTCTCCTGGATCTGTTTTCCAGGTCTGTTGTCTTTCTGGTAAGGTACTTGACAGTCTTTTCAATTGTTTCATTTCTCTGGTTTTGCTTGACTCCCTCTTGGTTTCTCCTTGAGTCATTCATTTCTACTTGTTCCAGTCTAATTTTCAATGATGTATTTTCTTCACTCACTTTTTTTATATCTCTTTGTAATTGTCCAATTGAGTTTTTATCATCTATGGAATTTTTTTCCATTTTATTTTTTAGAGAGCTGATTTCTTTTTCCAGCTCACTAATCCTGTTTTCCTTGGAGTTGTTTACCTTTTCCAGCTCACTAATCTTGTTTCTCAATGATTTGATTTCTTTATCCATTCTGTCTTTGAATGCATGGGATGACTTCTCCAGGCTCTCTTGCCAAGCTTCCCTTTCCTTTTCCCATTTCTCTTCCAGCTCTCTTGTGAGAGCCTTTTTTATTTCCTCTATGAGGTTCTTTTGTATTGAGGAGCAGCTTATATCCCTCCCAGGGGATACATCTGGGGACATTCTGTTCCTAGTCTCCTCAGCATTTGAAGTCTGCTCCCTCTCCACACAAAAGCTGTCAATGGTTAGAGCCCTTTTGAATTTTTTATTCATTTTGTCAGAATCAAAGAAAACAAACTGACAAGAGAAGCAATTGGTCTGTTTTGCGGGGGATAGGGCTGGATGTTATTAATGGGCTTCCTCTACAGACTGGGGATAGGGCAGCAGAGAGCCACTAACAGAACAGCAATGACTGTACTGAGTCTGCGCTCTGAGGCTCCGAGAACGCACCGAGTCAGTCCAGGTGGGGGTTGGGGGTGGCCGGGCTCTGAGAGACGCTGGCTTTCTGGGGTTTTAATCTTCACCTCCGGTGTTTACACCCTCTCTGCTGCTCCTGGCTTGCTGCCAAGACGGAGCATCCACACTGGGGCAAAAGCCCTTTCGCAGAAACTGCAGAGATCACACCCCTCCCCCTCCGGTCTGAGCTGTGTGAGCTGCCTGTCTTGCTCTGGCTGCCTGCCCTCAGTCTGTGCCCAGTCTGATTGACCCTCCCCCGAACAAACACAGACCTTTTCTGGCGACTTTCAAGGATGTCTTCTCTTGGTGATAATTTGTGGATTTCTTTCTGGGTCAAGCATTAAGTCAGAGGCTTGTCATGAAGTAAGTTCTGAGAGAAAGCGAGGAGCTCAAGCAGCTGTCTGCCTCCACGCCGCCATCTTAGCCGGAAGTCGGGAAAAAATTTTTACAGTTAAAAGTTCTGATAAAGGCCTCATCTCCAAAATATACAGAGAATTGACTTTAATTTATAAGAAATCAAGCCATTCTCCAATTGATAAATGGTCAAAGGATATGAACAGACAATTTTCAGATGATGAAATTAAAACTATTTCCACTCATATGAAAGAGTGTTCCAAATCACTATTGGTCAGAGAAATGCAAATTAAGACAACTCTGAGGTATCATTACACACCTGTCAGATTGGCTAAGATGACAGGAATAAATAACGATGAATGTTGGAGGGGCTGTGGGAAAACTGGGACACTGATGCATTGTTGGTGGAGTTGTGAAAGAATCCAACCATTCTGGAGAGCAATCTGGAATTATGCCCAAAAAGTTATCAAAATGTGCATACCCTTTGACCCAGCCATACTACTACTGGGCTTATACCCCAAGGAACTACTAGAGAAGGGAAAGGGTCCTGTATGTGCCAAAATGTTTGTGGCAGCCCTTTTCATAGTGGCTAGAAGCTGGAAGATGAATGGATCTCCATCAATTGGAGAATGGTTGGGTAAATTATGGTATATGAATGTTATGGAATATTATTGTTCTATAAGAAATGACCAACAGGAGAAATACAGAGAGGCTTGGAGAGACTTACATCAACTGATGCTGAGTGAAACGAGCAGAACCAGAAGATCATTATACACTTCAACAATGATACTGTACGAGGATGTATTCTGATTGAAGTGGATATCTTCAACATAGAGAAGAGCTAATCCAATTCCAATTGATTAATGATGGACAGAACCAGCTACATCCAGAAAAGGAACACTGGGAAATGAATGTAAACTGTTATTTTTACCTTCTGAATCCAATTCTTCCTGTGCAACAAAAAATTCGGTTCTACACACATATATTGTATCTAGAATATACTGTAATATATTTAACATATATAAGATTGCTTGCCATATGGGGGAGAGGGTTGGGGGAGGAAGGGAAAAAATCTGAATAGAAGTAAGTGCAAGGGATAATGTTGTAAAAAATTACCCATGCATATGTACTGTCAAAAAATGTTATAATTATAAAATAAAATAAAAATTAAAAAAAAAAACAACTAAAAAAAAAAAAAAGAAAATCTGCTCATTAAGTTTACAAAACATATGGATCTTGAAGACAGGACATATAGAGACAACATAAGAATCATCTGAATCCCAGAAGAACGTGACAGGACAGAAAATCTTAACATCATCATAAAAGAAATAATAGAAGGTAATCACTCAGACCTGAACATTCAAAATAAAATTCCAATTGGAGGTTTTCAAAAAGCAAATCTCTTGCCATAAAATAAAAATGGAACATTTCTGTTCAGAAACAAGAAGTTCTGTATGTAAGCTATCAGGAAACAAAGAAATGACACGAGAATAATGTGAGAGCATTCTGCATGCACTAGAAAAAGGAGGAAAGGATAGAATAGTGCCTTCCAAAGATCACTGGAACTGAAGGGACCGCCTAGAGCGACCCATCTTGCAATTCTGAACTTAATAATAGAAAACAAAAATGGTCATTCTATAATAAAGAAGAGTTTGAAACATTTTAGAAAGAAAACCAGAGCTGGTTTTTGCATTTCGGCAAGCTGATGCTTGCATTTCAAATGTCTCCAACACAGAGATAGTGGAATAGTAATCAATGTAGACAGCAACAGCAGGACAAAAAAAGGAGCCAGGAAGGAACTTCTTTCTACATAAGGAGATAGGAGAAAGGGCAGAAACATGGCAACACTAACAAGGAAGAGCTAGACAGGGAGAATTATGGAAAGAGCATGGCCCCACTCTGTCTTCCTTCAGACAAATGCTTGTTTTGTAGGAAAATGCAACATGGGAGAGGGGGCAGAAAGTAGAGAAAAGTGAATGATGTTCCGGGGTTCAAATCAAGGCTGGAAATAAGGGGAAGGTGACTTCTGTGGTCTCAGAAAGAGAAGACCCTACGGGGGAGCGAGAAAGAGGAGGAAAAGATTGGAAAGGGGGAGAAGGAAAGATTTCTTATTTTAAAAGTGGAAGTTCCATCGATGAATGGGCCTATGGGTGAAGGGAGGTTGGGGCCTCACATCCGTTGTATTTGGGAGTCTGGGAAATTTGGTGCCTGAAAAGTTTACTTGTCCTGAGGGGTGGAACTCTGGGGGGCAACGGGCACCGGAGGAGTGGGAGTGTATGCATACAGGGAGCAGATTTCCAGGCAAATCAAGAAGGAATATAATTAATGAGGGAAAAAAGAAGTACCCTATCATGGGACAGTGTCCTCTCCAACACCTGCAATAAATGCTATTATTCTAAGGGCCACAATGGAAAAGTGGAGTCCAGGGGGTAAGTAAGTAAACCCTACAGAAAGGGCCTAGAAGCTTTGGAAGCTCTCATTACGCAAAGAATACGGAGCAAAGAAAGTGATCAGATGATTACGAGTCATAAATCAGAAAATGAGAGTCTAGACTGAGCAGAAAGAGAAGATGGAGCGAGAGAATCTTTTTGAAAAAGCATCCCAAAAGTAAAAATTTAAAATGAATTAAAGTAGAAGTAGATAAAAGCAAGAGAGAAGGACAAATGGACACAATGCTTAATGGAAACTGGGCTGCTAAGGAGAAGAGGAGATGAGGGGAGAGGAAGAGGGACAGCTAGGTGAACCTACCTAGAACACAGTAGGTGCTTAATAGAGACTTGTTAATTAACTGATTGGGTACTATTAGAAAAGAATATCCCACCAATCAGACCATTGTAAAAAAGGTTTCCTCCACTCAGAATCACTTTGGTCTGTGGTTCCAAAGGGGAATGAAGGGAGAGAGAAGGAGGAGGGTAAAAAGTGGAGGGAGGCCTTGGTTCCTATCTATGGAACTTGGATTTCTGGTTTTGGAAAAGATCCAGTTAGGGGAGGGGCACCCAGATTCTCTCCTCCTCTGGGATTTACAGATTTCTCCGGGATTTAGCAGCCTGGCTTATATCATCGAGCCCTGGGGGAGATGGGAACCCAGGGGCGGTCTGGGAGAGGAGAGAGCTTCTCCTTTTATTGCAGGGGAGGGAAACGTCAGCCAAGGAACGCTCAGGGAGAAGAGGAACATTCTTCTGGCACCCGCTCGCTCCCCTGAGCACCCAGAGACAAAGGCCCAGGTGCCTCGCATTAGTTATGGGTCTGAGGGTGGCTGGCCCTATAGCGCACTTGGGGTCCTTTCCCAGGCCAACTGACCCTCCCTGTTGGGACAGGGACCCCAGGAGCCCATTTTGACACCTGAAGAAGCTGAAGCTAAGAGTGGAATGGTCATTCCAGTTAGAAAATGGAAGCTCTGTCCCCAAGCTGCGGCTCCCATCATCAGCTTCTCTCCATCTTCCTCTGTGCTCCCTGTCAGAAGGGTTGGGCTGCTGGAAAGGCCCCTCCCGGACCCATAGCTAGCTCAGCTCAGAAGAGACAAGTCGGAAAGCTCCGTGTCCCAGCCGGGCCCTCGGTGCCCCCAGTGGGCATGGAGCTCATGAGGGAGCTGTGGTATCTGGGAGCAATGGTCAGGAAACGTGGGAAGGGGGAAATCTTTTCATCGAGTGTCGGAGGAGCTAGACTCGCCTCGTGGCACTGGCTCTGGGCAAGCCTTGGGCCCTGATTTCCTTCCCCTCACCGAGGCAGATCTCAAGCCCTTCCTGCCCTTGGTCATTCTCAGGGGCCAGTGGCCAGAGGCAGGTGGGCCCCTGGAGCTCTCCTGGAGAGAAAGGAGAGGAGCTGGGAGCTGGCTCTTTCTAGGGCGAATGGGGGCGGCTGGTGCGTCCTCAGAGCTTCTGTTCGCACTAAAAAGAGCTCAGCGCTGCTTGGCAGGAGTTGTGGAAGAGCTTTTAAAATCCCTGTGAGCTTTATTTTTGCCCGGCATCTTCCTCTGCACCAGCACGGGCTTTGTATCTGGGGAGCAGCTTTGGTCATGGTCAGACCCGGGTCCTGGCTAGCAGAGTCCCTTGGAAGGGGGGGGGATTCGAGCCTAGAACAGAGAAAATCGCACAGCTGCGGGAGAGTGTGGAGCCTGCTCCGTCACAGAACCTGAAACGCTAGAGATGAGTTGCATCTTATAACAGTGGGCAGAGAACGTCAGAGCCGGGGGTGGTGGTGGGGGGGCGGGCGTTCACCTGGGAAAACTCCTTCTAGGGAAGGAAACTGAGTCAGAGAGGGAACAAGCAGCTTCCTCCATGTCCCCCAAGGAGTGAGAGATGAAGTTTGAGAGCTCTTCCCTTCCCTCCCACATCGGCTTTCGGTGGACCAGAACATGGGGCCGTGGGCTAAAGCAAGGACTCTCTCCCATGAGAATCACGATTATTCCTGGGTCTGAGCAGAGCCCCGGCTCCTGCCCCTGCCTCTAAGTCGCCCTTCACTTACTCCCCTTTGACTTTGTATTTTTGAGATGTTCCATATTTCCTTGGCAGAACACTCGTTAACCACCCGCTCTGCAGAGTTCTGTGTCTGTGCTGAGGGAGCTGAGTCCAGCTCAGACTCGGGCCCCCTTGCCACCTCCTGCCCCACCAAGAAATCTAGAATCTCGCCCGCGGGGTTAGAATTTTGGTTTTTTTGGCATTCTTTTTAATTTTGTAGTTATCGGTGTCCATGTCTCTCCCTTTCACTGGACAGTGAGCTCTTGGAAGGTCCCCCCAGCTCCATCCCCGCCACTCCCAGTTCAGCACCCAGGAAGGACCCGCCACACGATCGAGGCTCAAGTGGTCACTTTGGCTTGAATGCGAGAGAGTCAGGCTGGCAAGAGTCCAGGATTGGGGTTGAAGACCCAGGGTTGAACTGGAGCAGGGCCATAGCCCACTGGTGACCTTGGGCCAGCCAACTGACCTCTTTAAGCATTAGGTTTCTCCTCTGTCCCAGGAAGCAGAGGCCCTCCGAGGTTCCTCTCATCCCCGCGTGTGGGGTCGACGTATCTGGTGACTCGTGTCCATGTCGTCTCCCTTAGAACGTAAGCTCCCTGAGAGTAAGGGTTGTTTAATTCATTTATGTGTGTCTCCACCTTCAAATATAGAGCCTGGCACTTAGTAGGTGCTTAACTTGTTGGTTGATTAGGGTCAAGACTGTGTTTTTTCTATCCTTAGCATAGAAGACTATTTGGCACACAGTAGGCACTTAATAAATGCTCATTGCATTTAACCCTATAAATTACGAAAAACCATCCCTCTACGGCTTGAAAACTGTTTGGAACTAAGGGTCCTCCGGCCTGGGTCCTCTCGGGCAGAGAATGAGAAGCCATTTATTGGCTCCACGGCGCCAGGATGTTACTGAATGCCCTCTGTATCCATCGAGACGAGGCAGCGAACAAGCGAGCGAACAAGTGAGTGAGAACAAGCGAGCAAAGTCCGGGTTATTTTTACCCGGTCTGCACAGACACCCTGTAATTTGCATGGAGCGAGATGTAACCGTAGCAACAGCGTATTTTTGGTTCCTGAACAACTTATCCTTTTCATTTAATGCAAATGAAGTCCCACTGATACCCTGGCACAGATGAGGCAATGGGCCAGGACCGAGTCTCCCGTCCTTCTGAGGGCCAGCAGCAAGAACCCGACACGTGGATTCTCGGGGAACTGAGTGTGGTTTTCCCAAGGATGCCCAGGTGTAGAGAACGACCCGGAATCAGAGGAGGGTAGAGCTGGAAGGGATCTTCTGAGAATAGACAGAGAATCTCAAACAAAAACCCGGACGGAGCACAGAGATTTCAATGTGGATTTTCCCATCATTCCAATAACCTGCCCGTACTGGACTTCCTTCATTAACACACATACATACACACACCCACATCTGTATTCTTGTTTTTTTTCTAGCTGATCCATCTTCATTCTCATGTCCTTCGTGGCCATTCCGAGGGTTGGGACTGGGGAATGAGGAGCCTGGGGAGGAGGCACAGGACACACTTAAAAGCCTCTGAATTGTAACCGCACTGAAAGCTCAATCACCTTTTCTCCCCTCCCAAACTGCCCTCTGAGGGATTGGGAGCAAGACTTGTGGGAGGGAAGGGAGACCAGAGAGTGAGACCTCAGAGTTCTAAAGCTCAAGGTACTTTGGCTGTAGCTTGGCTGAGCCCAGGTTCTTTTCCTAGTCCCCCAAATACTGAGAGGCAGCTGATTCTGGAACTGACTCCGCCTGCACACCAGGCTGCCTCCTTCCCTTGATTCATGACATTTCATGTCGTGGCCGGGGATCCAGCCAACATCTACCCGACCGTCTTGCAAGCTCTGGCTACTGTGGGGTGGCAAGAGAGCGCTCATGCTGTCCGTTTGTTCATTCTGATTCTCATGACCTCTTTTTGTCCTCTTAAAAGGTCTTCAGAAGGTCTTAGATACTAGAATTGGGTTCGGAGGTCATCTGGTCCATGATGAAGATGAGAAAACTGAGGTCCGGTGCTCCAGTGACATAAGCATCAGATATCAAGCAAAGTTAGTATTCAAAAGCAGACCTTCTGACTCCGAGTATTGTTTTTACTAGAGGTGACATCCTCTAGCAAAGTAGTGGGACACAATTGGGTTTGGATATAGAAAGTGAAAGTCCTGAATACAAATCTATCACAGACATTGATTATTGTTGTTATTATTATTAATAATTGATGATTATTAATACAATTAGCTTGTATAAAGAGTTTCAAGATTTGCGAAATACTTTCTAATCAATAACTCATTTTATACTCTGAGAGCAAGATGCTATTATTATCCCCAAATGTCCCAATAATCAATGTTGTTAACTATTAATAATCGATGATTATTAATACAACTAGCTTGTATAAAGACTTTTAAGATTTGCAAAATACTTTCTAATCATGAACTCATTTTATGCTCACAATAACCCTGAAAGGAAGATGCTATTATTATCCCATTTCACAGATGAAGTAATTGAAGTAAACAATAGGGGTTAAATGAATTGCCCAAGATCACACAGTTATAAATGCCAGATATTATATTTGACCATAGTTCTTCTTGACTCCAGTCCCAGTCCATCTGTATCACCTATCTGCAATAATTTACAACAACGTGGGTCTGGGTCCGGCAATAAACTACAACAATTCAGGGGAGATCTGATGGGGCCAGTGTCCATGCGGATGGAGGGGAAGGGACAGAGGCGAGAGATGCTGTGAAGGTAGAATTGCAAGACTTGGTGAGTGACTGGAAACGTGGAGTGGGAGACAATAATGAGTCAGAGATGACCAAAGTTGGGACCTCGGTCACTGGAAAGATGAAGATGTCTACTGTAGTGATAGAAAATCGGGCAGAGAGGGGGATTTCATGGGAGAGACTATTTTGGATGAGTGTGGGAGACCTCTGAGTCATCTAGTCTAAAATCATTGGTAAGTCAATGGTGCGATAGCACTAAAGCTTGGGAGAGAACCTGGGGATTCCTATAGATCTGGCAGCCATCAGCTTACAGGTGGGCATTGAGCCCAGGGGAGCTAAAGAGGTCACCAATGGAGACAGTGGAAGGAGGAAAGAGCAGACTTTCCTCAGAATCTTATGGAACTCATCAATCCCCACACTTAGGGCTGAGAGTGAGAATCAATAGCAGCAACAAGCCGCCCCAGTAGTGTTCCCTGGACATTCAGTGAAAAGAGTGGCTCTTTGGCAGTGTGGGGATTGAAGTGAGGAGAAGAGAAGGGGAATCAGGACTGGAAAATTTACTGGAAACTGTGCTCCTAAGAGAGGATGAAGAAAATCTGTCCAAACTCAAGCACTTGGTTCAAGTATCGCTTTGGGGGGGGTAGAAGTCGGCTGCTGAGGGCCCTTCACAGTCACACAGTCTCCCATTTTCTCTTTCTCTGGCGCCTCGTTAGAACATAGATTCTGAGAGTTGAGAGCTTTCCTGGAGCATTGGCTGTGGACGGCGATTCCCAGGAGGGAACATGAGTGCTGAGAGGGAGGCTAGGATGTGAGCCTGGAACTCCAGGGTTGGGAGCCTATCAGAACACAGACTAGAAGCACAGAACATTGAATTTCAGAACCAAGAGGGCATTAGAGCACAGAGCAGAGAAGTTGAGATGGGTGATGTCTTTAGAACAGAGAGAGCCGGGGCTGGGAGGGATTTTAGAATAAAGGAGCCGGGATGAATTTTGCAGATTATCTGGTCCAAGCCCTAAGGACCAGCCAGAGAAATTGTACATCGGATATAACTTAGCCAGATCTAGCGCCCAGGCTCCCAAGCATTTAATTTTACTGCTGAGGACTCTGAGGCCCAGGAAGAAGGGATCTGGCCGAGGGCAGGGAGGAAGTCAGCACAGACATCCCAAGAGCCAAGAGCCCTGATGGCGTTCCTCTTTCCTTCTGGCCTTTCTCAGCACACTGAGAACACTCGGAAGCTTTTTTCTGCTGCTAACTGTCATCACACTGGTCCGTTATCTCCCTCTGCTTCTCCTGATGGTAACCAATATTGCATTTATTGTCTCAGTATCTCTTTTTTTTGTCATCCTCAATTGCACAGCGTCTGTTTATTGCTTCTCTTTGAGGTAGAAACTTGCCAGGCTTTCTGAACCAGAGGCAGGTAATAACAGGCTCGTTCCAAGGACACCGAGCCTGCCTTACTGCTCTCCATGGTGCTGGTTAAGACATCTCCGGGGGCTTCCCAATGTGGTTACCTTGGCAACCTGGGCTGGGACTTCCCCAGCGCTGGAAGGCTGGCACTGCATCTTGCAGCCAGGAGATCTCATCAGGCCCGTTAAAATCTCTTGCAGATGGATCTTGCTGGAGGGTGGGGGCTGGGGAAAGCAGGCCCAGAAAAGCATGAGATCCCATTTGGGCATAAAGACGCTATTGTGTCTAGGTGGGGGTCAGTGGGGCAGGGGCAGGGAGACTTCTGGCTCTGGCTCGGAATCAATACCCTGTGCTGTCCCAGGGAGGATAGCGTGTTTTATGAAGCCACAGTAAGCTGGGAGGGGCGGCCCCTCGCCCTTCCATCACTGGGCCTGTTTGTGCTCAGTCCAAGAGGTCCAAGCCAGTGTCCACTGGGAAGCTCTCTTCCCTCTCTCCGCCAACAGACTCAGACACTGATCTTCCTGCACAAAGCAGGGCCCCAAGCCCCTTCTCCAGCAGTCTCTGGCCACCCCACCCCCAGTGAGCAGAGTGAGGGGAACTCGAATTGCTGTCATGCTTTAAGAATTACTGTGTCCATGAAAGAAAAAGAGACTTTCAGCACTTGGGGGTGGAGGAGGTAAGGACTTGTGATTTTCTCTGAAGGGCTAATCTTGTCTCAGACAAGGATGTAAATCTCCCACAAGGAGAAGGCTCAGTGTCCTGATCTTCACCCACGGAGGGTATGTTCACACAGAGAAGCTCATGGTTCAGGAAGACACAGTGTAATGAAGAGGAAGAGACCTCGGCTCTGCCGTTTAACCAAATGAATACTCAGGAAAACAAACGACCCGATGTTCTTTGTTTGGGGGAATGTTTATGTGTCGTAAAAGTAAATATTAATAAACATTTTAATTTTAAAAATACTGACCACGTTTCAATGTTTCCCAAACCCTCCCAGACATTATCTTCTAACTTCCTCACAATAGTGAATGCTGTGGCCATCTCAATTTACAAAAGAGGAAGATGAGGCTGGGAGAGATTAAATGTTTTGACCAGGATCTCCTAGGTAGGACTCAAAATGTAAATCATAAAAATCTTTACTCCCAAGGGGTCTAAAATCTCTCTAATTTTTTTTTTTTTTGCTAGGCACCCAGATTAACAATCCTCAGAGCTATTCTTGACCCTTCACTTTCTCATAACCTCTATGTTCAATCAGATGCCAAGTCTTCCCAAACCTCTTTCTTCCCACAAATCTCACCTGGACTATTAAAATGGACTCCTCATTGACCTTGCTGCCTCAAGGCTGACCCCTTCCACTCCATATCCCAAACCACTCAATGTTCACACTGATGTTCTGTAATGAAAAAGCTGACCAAGCCCTGTCCCCCTTATTCAACCATCTTCAATGGCTCCTTACTAGGCACACGATGCTTTAGATTGAGAGTTAGGTGGGATCTAAGAGCCCCCAGGCCAAGCCCCTCATGTTATAAATGTTATAAAGGAGGGAACGGTTGCTGTTGGAGATTAGGTGACCTGCCCAGGTTCCTGCAGGTAGGAATCACTAGAGATGAGATTTGGGCCTCGGACCTGACCAGAGTCTGTGATGTCTCTATTGTACATGACTATACAGTTCTGCTTTACAACCATATATATCCTGGGCTACCTTTATAGTCATCATGTGACTGCCCATGCACTGTACATCCCATATAACCTGGCCTCCTGCCCATTGGAGGTTCTCTAATTCAATCCTCCAGCTCTCATCTTTACACTTTAGCTTTCCCTTTCTCGAGATGCTGTCCTAGCTCACTGCTGCTTCTTAAAATCCCTGATTTCCTTTAAGGTTTAGTTCATGTGACTCATTGCTTAGGAAGTCTTTCGCAACTCTTTATTTGCTAATGTTCCCTTTCTCCTCTAGTTATCACATCTGGACTCAACTATCCGTGAGAGACAGTCTGCTTTGTGGAAAGAAAATTGGATTAGAATTTCAGAGGACCTGAGTTCAAATTCTGCCTTGGATATTCCCTAGCTATAGTCTTGGACAAGTTGCTCAATTTCTCTGAGACTCAGTTTCCTTAATGAGGGTCGGAGAGATAATCTCTAAGGTCCCTTCCATATTTAAATCTGTGATTTTGGAGGCACATCTGCCCTTACGTCTTGGGTAAGGGTAAGGATCATTGTTTGATTTGTTTGTCCTTATTTACCCAGAACCCATCATGGTATTGGACCGTGGTGGGACTTCAAAAATGTGCGGTGGTCTGAATTGTTGGCTCACATAGCCACTAAGTGGCCACAGTTTGATCCCAAGTCTCCACATCCTACCCTGATTCTCTGCCTGGTGAGGAATCCAGGATGCGTTCTCTTCCAGTATTCATCTTGACTGCAGATTGACCTTAGCTTTGATCTAGTATCTACCTTCTAGCTAGTCCAGCTAGATCCCACACCCAGCTACACTGCCGACACATGAGGAAACATTGGAGGCAAACAAGGAAAAGGTAGAGCAGTTCTGCGTCCCAGTGGATAAAGTGTTAGTCTTGGTATCTAAAATCCTAGCTTGGGCGCCTACTAGTTGTGTGAACCTGACCAAGTCACAGACTTCTCTGGTCCCAAGTTTTGTCCTTTATAAAGTTCAAGGCTTGCCCTTAATTACTTACAAGGTCTCTTTTAAACAATTTTAATTTAATTGATAATGAAGAAGCACAGCACCGGGGATGAGCTGACCTGGCATCCTGTAGTGTGTCTCTAATACCAATTCCCAGATTATCACCATTGTGCCTCCATTGCATTTTCCTCATCTGGGAAACCGTAACATCTGTCCTCCATTCCCCTCTAACACTCTGGCCTGGGGAGAAATGAAAGGGGTCCTCAGTAGCAGAGGTGAGTGCTCCAGGAACATAATTTATCAGTGACTGAATTTGGTTAAAGGCATCTTCAGTGGTAGGAGTCTGGAAGTTCAGAAGTAGGATCATTGGAAGGTGATGTGGGACATAAGGAATGACACATTAGCAGAAAAGAAACTGCTGTGGTTGACAGATTTATGGTACTTTAAAGGATGGGGTTTGTGGGCCAGAAGTGACCCAGAAGTTCCTGTGGAGTGGATGGCCACCAGTCTCAAGCACTGGGAGTTCTCTTTCTCTGGTGGCCTCTGCCTGGAGAATTCCCAGTGAGGAGCAGCCTGTTCACTCCTTCTGAAGGCAGCCCTTGCCAATTTGGGACAGCTCTAAGGATTGGATAAATTTCTTTTGCATTAATTTAAATGTGTCCCTTTACAAGAGCTCCTCCTTCCTTCCCCTCTGCCCTGGACTCTGTCTCAAAGGATCCTGAATTTCTTTCATCTATCTTCATTTGATTCTTGGTCGATCTTTATATTTTGTTGCAATCACTTTGGACAGTTAGGTGGTGCAGTGGATAGAGTGCCAGGCCTGAATGAGGAAAACTCCTCTTCTTGAATACAAGTCTATCCTCAATTACTTCCTAAATGACCCTTAACTCCACGCGTGCACACACACACACACACACACACACACACACACACACACACACACACATATATATATATATATATATATATACACACACACACACACACATATATAGTATTTTATATCTTGGATAATAAACTCATCAAAAAAATTTGATACAAAGTTTTTCCCTGATTTTTTTCCCTTTTGACTACTTCTTTTCTTATTCTAGTTGCATTAATTTTGTTTATGTAGAAGCTTTTTCCTCTCCTGTTTTTCTCAGGTTACATTACTCTTCTCCCATTTTTCTCCCCTCTCAATTAGTCAAAATTTTCCTTTCCTCTCCTCCCCTTGAATTTAGGCCTGTTCATTAGTGTTTTTTATTTCATTTTTTTCATCCCTTTCTAAAAATTATTTCTCTCTCTCCCTCTCTTCATTATCCAACCTCTTTCTGTCTGCTCTAGACCCTCATTTGCTGATTAATGATTCCTTTAACATCTGGGCTCTCTCTTTTCTCTGTCTTTCCCTTGCAATCAAAGCTTCCATGATATACATTCTAAGTTCTCCCTTCTAGGCTATTTAGACCATTTCCCTTTCTGCCATGTGGAACTTGCCTTGTGGATTCCCTTTTCCATTGTTGCTCATTCTCAGAACAAGGCAATTATTATAGCTATTGGAGAGGACAATGTCCCATTGTGGGCCCTTTTCCATTATATTCTAGATTATGGAGCCCACCATTCATCTATACCCTTCCCTAGTTACCTTTATCCCCATCCTCATATTTTCTTCAAAATTTCCTCCTTGGGTCCATATTCTTCCACTCTCTCAGGTTTCAGTTGCCTTCAGGAATTTCACTTCTCCCATCTCCCACAGCAGGACAAATAAACTTTTCAAACACCAGGTTACACCCAAACACAAGGTTGCCATCTCCCTTCTCTTTTGAACCACTAAGAAACAGCATGCTGTGTTTCCATGTTCTCACCTTCCACAAGGTGCTTCTTTCTCATCAGATATTGGATCATTTTCCTTTTCTCTTCTTTTCTTTTTTCTTTTTCTTTCTTCCTTTTTTTGTAACTATTAAGTGTCTGAGGTTAGATTTGAACTCAAATTCTCCTGACTTCAGGGCCAGTTCTCTGTCCTCTGAGCCATCTAACTGTCCCTCCTTTACTTTTCATTTTTTACTCATAGAATTAATCCATCTGGGGTTAATGTTTTCCCTTTTGATTTATTTACTTATGTTCAAGATCTTTGAGTTTTCTTCTTCCTAAGTACTTTGATCATTTCAAGCTTTCCCCCTCTGACTTCCCCCATTCACTTTCTGGCCCACTCACTTCTGATAATGGGTTTCCTGGGTCCTTAGATCACAAAACATCTCACTTTCCTCCCATCTGAGCAGTCACCAGACCTAGGTCTCTGCCCTGACTTTTGAGTGGGCAGAACTTTCCCAACTGGTTACTATGCTCTTTTCCTCAGGTTTAGAGGAGCATTGCACCTCATCCCCATTCTCCCTGTATATATAATGCCATTCTATCCCAATGTCCTGTCTAGCTCCTCTTTAGTTTTTTTTTCTGGCATGGCACTGGCAGCTCAAAGCCTTACGGCATTGGTGCAATAAAGTTGTAGAGCCGTCATGCTTTTGTTTCCAAAAGCCTTTGGCTATACTGATTATCTTCCTAGATCTTCTAAGATCCAGGGTCTTCATGGCACTAAAAAGATGGAGTGGAGATCAGGGTTTTGTAGCAAGCCTATGTGTAGGGTTCTTGGGTCTGTTGGTGCAGCCTCATTGATGGTATCATGGGGAGCTTAAGTGAGCCCAGAGTCAGTGAGCATCGGTTCACAGGTTTTATTTGTTTCTTTGTTTGTTTCTTTTGTGCTTCTTTTGGATACTGGGCATACCAGACTACCAAGACAGCTGAAAATGCTTTATCTTTAACACATAATTTATGTTTTAGAGAGGCTTAAGAAACCGTGTACCTTAGAGAAAATGGCTCCTCCTCCATCTTGTTTGATTCCCATTCACATTTTTGAACTAGAAATTATTTTAAAAGAAAAATGATTTTGATCCTTCTCGGTTTTCTCGTCTCCAGGCAATACTTTACATTGGAATATGGTGGGGTCTTGCCCTCTGAATGTTGCCCACTTCCTCACTAAAATGGATTGTCCAGAAGAGAACCCAGCACTCCAAATATGGTCTGAGGATGGAATGCTTATGGGGAATTTTTTTTTTTTTTTTTTGCTGAGGCAATTGGGGTTAAGTGACTTGCCCAGGGTCACACAGCCAGGAAGTGTTAAGTGTTTGAGATCACATTTGAACTCAGATCCTCCTGACTTCAGAGCTGGTGCTTTATTCCCTATGATAGGATTTTAATCTTAAAATCCAGCATTAAACTATTAATGAGCAGCCTTTGCATTTGAACAGTCAGTGGGTTCGGAATGCGCCTCAGGCTATTCCACAGCCCTTCATCTTTTCCACAAGAATCACACAAAGTGCTTATCAAACATTTTGCTAAAACCTAGGAAAACTAGTTTTCAATTTCCCTTGATCTATCCAGTCTAATAGCAGGCAAGAAAGCAAAAGTCAGACTATCTCTCTGTCATCACTTTTTCTTTCTTCCTATTCTCAAACCAGCCCTCTACTCATATGTTGAAAAGTTGGGTCACAAATTTAAATCCAACCCACCAGCCTATAATATGTAGGCTCCATCTGCTCTCTCCTTGAGAAAAACAACCATTGCTGCTCTCCAATCTTGAGCCATTTCTTTCTTTCCCCATTCAGCTTTCAGATAGAGCTGATGATGGCTTATCCATCTTGACTTCTGGCTCAAGAAAGACAGTGTGGTGCAGTGAAGGATGTAGGACTGAGAGTTTTCCTGATTCTGCAGACATTTGAAAAGTCACTTTATAATTCTGTGCTTCAGTTTCCTCATGTTCAAAATAGAGATGAAAGAAGTGCTTTTTTTTTTTTTTAAACAGCATGACTCCTTTACTTTTTTGACAAATGCAGACATATATACCATAGATAGAATAATAGATGGATAAATAGATAGATGGATAGATAGATAGATGGATAGATGGATAGATAGATAGATAGATGGATAGATAGATAGATAGATGGATAGATAGATAGATGGATAGATAGATAGATAGATAGATAGATAGATAGATAGATGATAGATAGATAGATGGAGAGACGGATGGATGGATAGATAGATAGATAGATAGATAGATAGATGATAGATAGATAGATGGATAGATGGTTCATGATTTCATCAGAGCTGGGAACTGTTATTGAAACTTCCTCCAGTAAGTTGCTCAACCCCAAAAGGTCTGTGAATAGATTTCAGTGGGTTTGTAAATAGGGTGAAAAATTATACCTTGATTTCCATATAGTTGGTTTCCTTTGTAATCCTATATATTTTATCTGTGCATTTTAAATGTTTTTCAGGACATATCCAAAAAGTGGCTTGTGAACCTGGGCAAGTATATCAGTGGCCTGAGAAACTCCCTTAGACCGTGTGCTACACCTGAATTGTTTATCTAAATTATTGGAGAAAGTTTCAACTAGAGATTCTATCTAACCACCACCCATCAATCCATCTAATCATTCTCCTTCCTCCCTCCCTTCCTACTGTCATTCAATCTGCATTTATTAAATTTCTACTACCATTTAATCTGAATATAAGTGCCTACTACCATTCAATCTTCATTTATTAAGTACCTACTACCATTTAATCTGCAATTATTAAGTGCCTGCTACCATTCAATCTGTATTAAGTATCTACTACCATTTAATCTGCATTTATTAAGTGCCTACTATTTTTCAGTCTGCATTGATTAAATGCCTGCTGGCTACCGGGCACTGTTCCCCTGACCCCTCCTGGCTCTGATAGTCTATGTTCTGAGGAAGGCCTTGCCCAGCTCCGCCATTCTTTCCTCGGTTCTCCAAGGTCCTGTCCAGCCCGGACAGTTGGATCACTATCTCACGTATGTCTTGCTGGTCCAAGTTGGGTTTGTTCTGTGGGTTTTTTTAAGGCTCCATCATGAATACCTCCACGTGATTTTCCTGCTCCAGGAGCACTGGGGAAGGGCGAGGTCAGCTCCCTGGGAGCACCTGGACTTGCCTCCAGGCCCCTCTCCCTTTTCTGCCTGCAGTTTCCAGTCCAGACGCCGTCCCTGGAGCCGGGCGCAGTCGCCTGCTGCTATCGGAACCAGACAGCTTTGGTTCTGTGTCAGCTTGTCAGAAGTGAGCCAGCTTCCAGATCCCGGCCGGCTTCCAGACGCCTGTTTTCTGAAAAGCTGCAGCTTGGGGGTGGGGGGGGGGCTCTCTGGTGGAGTCCAAGGTGCCAGGTTGGGAAAGTATAAGATGCAGAAAGAGGCTCCGTCTGTCACATGGCGAGCGCTTTTGGAAGGCGCGTTTCCAAGAAATTCGAGACTCCTTTCCAAGTTTGGGGGTTGGTGCGTGGGGGCTGGGCCGGGAGACAGCATCTTCACTGGAGGATGGGGGAGGGGTGCCAGGAAGGCCACTGGGTGACAGCCAGGCTTTCAGAAACTCTTCCTCAAAGGAGATTTCCCATGGAAAATTCCAAAGCAGCAAAAAGTGGGAGTGCAGGAGTGAAATGGGCCAGGCTCGTCCCCCAAGCTAAAAGCTGGACCTCAGTGGGGTCCTCTGGCCCGAGGCTGAGTGCAAAGCTGAGCCAATGTAGAGTCTTCTCCCCTCTGGAAAGCTCTGTCAAGAATTAATTGAAATTTATGGCCAGTTTTTATTGAACAAATGAATGAATGAATAAGTGACCAAATGAATCATGGGATGGATGGATGGATGGATGCATGGAGGAGGGATGGAGGGAGGAATGGAGGGATGGATGGAGGGAGGGATGGATGGATGGAGGGAGGGATGGATGGAGGGAGGGATGGATGGATGCATGGATGGAGGGATGGAGGGGAGGCAGGAATGGAGGGATGGATGGAGGGAGGGATGGATGGATGGAGGGATGGGATGGATGGATGGATGTAGGGAGGGATGGAGGGATGGATGGATGGATAGATGGAGGGAGGGATGGAGGGATGGATGGATGGATAGATGGAGGGAGGGATGGATGGATGCATGGATGCATGGATGCATGGATGGATGGATGGAGGGAGGGATGGATGGAGGGAGGGATGGATGGATGCATGGATGGAGGGATGGAGGGAGGGAGGAATGGAGGGATGGATGGAGGGAGGAATGGAGGGATGGATGGAGGGATGGATGGATGGATAGATGGAGGGAGGGATGGAGGGATGGATGGATGGATAGATGGAGGGAGGATGGAGGGATGGATGGATGGATAGATGGAGGGGAGGGATGGATGGATGCATGGATGGAGGGATGCATGGATGGATGGGATAGATGGAGGGACGGGACGGATGAATGGATGCATGGATGGATGGATGGATGGATGGAGGGATGGATGGAGGGATGCATGGATGGATGGATAGATGGAGGGAGGGATGAATGGATGCATGGATGGATGGATGGATGGATGGAGGGATGCATGGATGGATGGATAGATGGAGGCGAGGGATGAATGGATGCATGGATGGATGGATGGATGGATGGATGGAGGGAGGGATGGATGGAGGGATGGATGGATGGAGAGATGGATGGGTGGATGGATGGATGCATGGATGGAGGGATGGATGGATGGATAGATGGAGGGAGGGATGGAGGGATGGATGGATGGATAGATGGAGGGAGGGATGGATGGATGCATGGATGGAGGGATGCATGGATGGATGGATAGATGGAGGGAGGGATGAATGGATGCATGGATGGATGGATGGATGGATGGAGGGATGGATGGAGGGATGCATGGATGGATGGATAGATGGAGGGAGGGATGAATGGATGCATGGATGGATGGATGGATGGATGGAGGGATGGATGGAGGGATGCATGGATGGATGGATAGATGGAGGGAGGGATGAATGGATGCATGGATGGAGGGATGGATGGATGGAGGGATGGATGGAGGGAGGGATGGGAGGGGAGGGAGGGAGGGAGGGGATGGAGGATGGAGGGATGGAGGGATGGATGGTGAGGGAGGGAGGGAGGGAGAGAGCGTCTTTGAGGTAGCTCAGTTCAGTTCTCGCCTGAAGAAGGAATTCTCTGGCAAAAGTTCAGTCAGCTTCTGTTTGAATACCTCCAGAGACAGAGAGCTCACTTCAGGCCTCCCCAAGGCATGGAAGTTCCCCCAGTTACTCGTTTTCCCATCTGAGGTTCCATCTGTACTCATTTTGTGTATAGCTTGTTTGTATTTGCTTATTATCACCCCCATTAGATTGAAGGCTCTTGAGGGAGGAACCTTTGGCCTCTTTTTGTATCCTTGGTGCTTAGTACCAGGCACACAGTAGGTGCTTTGTTCTCAAAGAGGACTCTGACATGGGGAGAGGCTGCCGTGACATGCCAGTGGATTGGAATTGAGGGAGGGAGGCTGGGCAAGGTCACCTGCCTCAGTTTCCCCTCCAGAGCCATTGGGGCCAGGGGCCAGATCAGATCAGGACGACTGGAGGATGCAGGGGGAGCTAAGGTCTTTCCCAGGTACTTAATAAATATTTACTGGATGACCGGGCCAGTCTATGGACTCAGGGCATGGAAAGGAAGTCTGGCCTCTTGGTGTCTTTTCTAAGATAAGACCCACAGATCATGGATCTTTGTTCCTGGAAAGCCATAAAGAACAACACCCTCACTTTACAGATGAGGAAACTGAGGCAAAGAGAAGTCCAACAATTCTCCCAGGGCCACATGCTGACCCTACTCAGAGGCCCCAGAAACATGGACAAAGAAGCAGCTTTTCCTCCCTCTTCCTTCCCTAGAGGGGCCACAGTCTGTGGCCGATCCTGGGGGGAGGGGGCCAGTTAGGGGAGAGCTGGCTATGCAAGGAGCCCCAACTCTCCTCGCCCCCAGAGCTGAGGGAAGCACAGCCAGCGGGGGGATCTCTCCTCTCTCCATAACACTTTCCATTGGAGTTCCTGGCCTAGTGGCCGAGACTTCCCCAACTCCTCGGCCCCCGTGGATCTCTTCCCTCACTCCTGGTGCCTCGGCTCTCTGAACCCGTCTTGTTCTGTGCTGTCTGGCTGAATCCCCGGCTTCGGAGGTCACGACATGGGTGCACCTCAGGTCCTGTCCAATGGAGACGTCCAGATGGGTTCCAAGTCCCGCCTCCTGTTCTCCCAGCTGGCACTGTGGCCAGGTCACTCAGCCTCTGAGCCACACAATGGGATTAGAAGTAATGAGGTGGTAGGGATCCAAGTGGCCGTCCAATCCAATGACCCTCAGATCATAACGGAGCCCACAGGGCTTTAGTGTAGGGGGATGACATCCTGGCATGAGGTTCCCTTCTTCCTGGGAGTCCTCTCCTAAGCCCTGGATGCTCCTCCTCCTGGTGCCCACCTAAAGCCCCCCTGTAGCCTTGGGAATCTGTCACGGGTGGGGGGGTCTCTGGGGTTACTGAACTGCACAGTCTGACTCGTCTTCCATGGTGACCCCAGCTAAATGTTGTCCACACTGTCCCATGTTGCCCACTCCCAGCCCTTCCGGATGAATTTCCCTCAGGCCCCTGAACCCTCAGTTAGAATTCTGCTTCCACAACACGTCCACCTTGGGCTCATTTTCCAGCTTCCCTGCTCCGTCTTGCTTGCACGTCCTGGAGAGACAGCAGACACATCTACTGTGGTGATCATCATCATCAGGAGAGCCTCCAGTTGTCCAGTCAGGGACCCCCCCACACGGGGCTTGCTTTTCCTTTCACTGGGCTGAAGGACCTCCCACATCATCCTCTGGGCCTGCTCCACCCCAGACGTCGGCTCGGTTTCTAGTCTCAGTTTTGAGAAGACAAGGGCCCGGAGAGCATCTTTTTTCAGGAAACAATAGCAGGGCCTCCTGCTCTGAGAAAGAAGCTGCCTCTGATGCTGACTAGCCCAGGACTCTGAGCCAATCAGAGCCTTCCCTTCCTCTCCTTCCTCCCTGCTAAATGAGGGGCTGGCCTCTGGCCTCTAGGGCCTCATCCAGATGGGAGACTTTGTTCCTATGACGAGATGCCCAGTCCCGTCCCTGCAGGATCAGAGTCAACAATCTCAGCTCGCTTATTCATGCAAACTTCTAAGTCCAGACTTAGTCACCAGCCCCTGACGGCAGCTCTTGGGCTTTTAATGAGCCATCATTTGGGGTGGACACAGATGGGGACTCTGCAGGCCAGGGTGTCAGCCGCCCCTTCTGTAATCCCAGGAACATGGGTGGGACCGGCCCACAGCACTGGGCGAGGGCATTAATCATGACCAATTAGCAGGAAGCAGCATCTGCAGCTTTAGGGCAGAAGGAGGGCCCTGCAGGACCCCCGGGGGCCTTTTCTCCTTCAGAAACAACCCTCAGACTGTTTCTCTTTTTCTAGAGTAATCATCCTGGTGTTCCCCTCCCCAGACATTGTTCTTCTACTCTTTGGGTCACCCAGGATCCCTCTGCTTCTAAACATCCTGGGACCAGGGGAAGAGCATTGGGCCTTCCTGGGACCAAAGCCTGGCTCTGACACTGGCTGGCTAGACCCGACTTCTTAAACTGTGGTCCCAATCCCGTAGTGGGCCTTATAGCTGAATGTGGGGACATGAAATGGTGATTTATTATCAATAAATATTTGGGTTCTGTATTAGCCTCTATGAGGTATCAAAAATCAATTAAGCAAGAAACAATTAAAAAATAGAAGAAAATGTAAAATATCTCATTGGGAAAACAACCGACTTAGAAAATAGATCCAGGAGAGACAATTTAAGAATCACTGGACTACCTGAGAGCCATGATCAGAAAAAGAGCCTGGCAGCATCTTCCAAGAAATTATTAAAGAAAACTGCTCTGACCAACTAGAAGCAGAGAGCAAAATAGTTGTTAAAATCCATTTATCACCCCGACAAAGATCCCACAAGGAAAACTACAAGAAACATTGTAGTCAAATTCTAGAACTTTGAGGTCAAAGAGGAAAAAACTATAAATTGCCAGAAAAAAATATCGATTCTAGTATCGAGGAGCCACAGTCAGGATTATTCAGGATTCAGCAACTTCTACAATAAAAAATCAGAGGTTCTAGAATACCATATTACAGAGGGCAAAGAAGCTTGGATTACAACCAAAAATCCATTATTCAGTGAAACTGAGCATCGTCTTTCAGGGGAAGAGATGGATTTTCAATAAAGTAGGGGACTTCCAATTATTTCTAATAAAAAAGACCAGAACTAAATAGAAAATGTAAGCTTTAAAAGCTTTAAATACAAGACTCAAGAGAAGCAAAAAAAAGGGTAAACAAGAAAGAAAAAAATGTTATTTAAAGGTTAAACTGTTTTCCATTTCCACATGAGAAGATAATACTCATAACTCTTGAGAACTGTATTTTTTTAAGGGCAGTTAAAAGGAATATATATATATATATATATATATATATATATATATATATATATATATATATATAAAGAAGATGTAAATATAAGCTGATTTTGATGTGATGATATAAGAGGAAAAAAGATATTAAGCTGTGGAGAAAGGATTGTACTGGGAGAAGAGGAAAGGGGAGGTAAAATGGGGCGTTAGATCACATGAAGAGGCTCAAGAGACCTATTATAGTAGAGGGAAAGAAGGGAGGGAGATGAGCATTGTCTAAAGTGTAATCTCATTAGCCTTGGCCCAAATGTCCTTCCTAATGTACATATTCAGTTGTGTATAGAACTTTACCTTACCCTATAGTGAAGTAGGAGCAGAAAGGGGAAAAAAGGGGGGAGATAGAAGGGAGGGCATACTGAGAGAGGGGATGGTCAGAAACAAAATACTGGTAAAAAGAAAAGAAGGACGAGCCAGTCTCTTGAAGTTTCAAAAATGCATTTTTCTTCTCTCTGGAGAATCTCAGAGTCTGAGAGAATGTCAATCTGTGGCCTAAAAAGTCAGGTTCTGGATCATTTATTCATTCAACAAACTTTACTATTTTCTGGGTACGGGACACTGGGCAAAGCTTTATAGGTGGGAAAAAAGACCAAATCGCCCCCATCCCAGTTATTTGTCAGGGATAAAGTCATTAGAATGGTGACATGGGACAGAATAGAATAAGCTCCCTATGGAAACAGGCTCATGGGAGATACCTAGGAGCTGTCAATTGGAAATTGACTGCCTGAGGGAGGTGGGTAAAGGGGTGTTGGTCCTTCAGAGACAGCAAGCACTTCCAGCTGGGAGAACCCAGGGAGCCTTCCTGGGGGAGCGATCATGGGAACCAAGTCTGGAAAGTGACAGCTGTCAGTCAGGGATGAAGCAAAAGGCAGAGAGGAATGAGAAAAAAGAAAGAAAGAAAGAAAGAAAGAAAGAAAGAAAGAAAGAAAGAAAGAAAGAAAGAAAGAAAGAAAGAAAGAAAGAAAGAAAGAAAGAAAGAAAGAAAGAAAGAAAGAAAGAAAGAAAGAAAGAAGAAAGAAAGAAAGAAAGAAAGAAAGGAAGAAAGGAAGGAAGGAAGGAAGGAAGGAAGGAAGGAAGGAAGGAAGGAAGGAAGGAAGGAAGGAAGGAAGGAAGGAAGGAAGGAAGGAAGGAAGGAAGGAAGGAGGAAGGAAGGAAGAAAGAAAGAAAGAAAGGAAGAAAAAAGGGATTGAGGGAGGAAGAAAATGAGCAAGGGGGTTTGGGGAGAGGGAGAGGAGAGGGATGGCTACTATGTCAAATGAGTTAATGCAATTGACCATCATTTAAGTGTGAGTGGCTGTTATTATTACTCCTGTTTAGGCTGGCAAAGTGAAGTTAGGCTGTGAAGTGAAGATTATGTAGGGCTTTGAATGCCAGATTAAGGAATTTGGACATATACCTCGACACACAGTAAGTACATAATAAATGCTTGTTATTAGATAGATCAGTTTCTAATTAGAGGCATTAAGTCCTCATGTTTAACTCCCAGAGAAATGAGGCTTCTTTTGGAGGCTGGATTGCCCTTGTGTGAGATTTTCCTTCTTTGTTCTCGTCCTCTCCTTCTTGGGGACCCCCATCGCCCATTGCTTGCTTGGCCCATTCAGTTGATCCCTCACCTCCCTGGTGGGGTTCAAGAAGAAGTCAGCCAGGAGGGAAGTACCCAGCTCCAGCCCAGGACGTTGGGTACCTCATTGTGTTGGCCTGGTAGAGTTGGCTTTTGGCCGGGTGAGGCTACCTCCCTGATGTCCAGCCTCCTCCCTGCTCTTTGAGGGCCCCCAGACCTCCCCCTCTGCGTCCTCTGCCTCTGGGGCTGGCTCTTGTTCTCCTCAGGTGGGGGTCTTTGGCCTGGGCTTCCTACCCTCCACAGCATCATCCTCGGTCCTGTAGCTTTGCCCATCACTGGGCTTCCTTAACCTCCTGTTAAGGTAAAAACCTGCTGGTGAAACTGGGGGCTCCCGAATGGAATGGGCCCTTATGGGACAGAATGTCCAAGCAGGCAAGAGCTTCATGTCCCATAACCTGGGACCTTCCCCAGAAGCACCTGGGAGTGGGGTAGCAGCGTGGCTGACACCGGGACACGGCAGATGCAGAAACTGACCGCTCTGCTCAGGACCCACCTTGGGTCGGGGATGGAAGAGAGTCCCTTCCTCACGGATGCCCGCCAGATCCCCTCTGGCCAAGTCACTGGGGAAATGGCTTCTGCTTCGGGGCCTCAGCTTCCCTCTCTGCAAGCTGCAGGGCTGGGCCGGATTCCCTCACGCACCCAGTCATTCACAGAATCGCGGAACCCAGAATCTCAGCTCAAGCACCAGCCATGACCACCCGCGCCCCAGGAAGAATTCCCTCTAGGATGTCACCAAAGGCAGAGGGTCCAAGGCTTTCCTAACAACTGGAGGGAGAGAGGGAGAGATTAAAAGGGTCAGAAAGCTGGAGGAGGAAGGGGAGGAAGAGGAAGGGGAGGAGGAGGACTAAGAAGAGGAGGAGGAGGAGGAGGAAGAGGAGGACGAGGAGGAGGAGGAGGAGGAAGAGGAGTAAAAGGAGGAGGAGGAGGAGGAGGAGGAGGAGGAGGAGGAGGAGGAGGAGGAGGAGGAGGAGGAGGAAGAAGAGGAGGAGAGAAGGAGAAATTGGATTTTCCCCTTCCTGGGGTTGGAAGGGATCTTCTGCCCGGAAGTCACCATGCCGGAGTCAAGCTTTGCCCTTTGCACTCTCTGTGGGATGCTGGTCAAGTCCCTGCGGCTTTTCGTTTTCCTGCACGCAGAATGGGCCGTGGCAGCCACAGTACCCGCCGTGTGTGTGCGGGGGATTGGCAGATTGTAAAGCCCGAGATAAATGGCCAATAAGCCTCTAACTACGGCTACGGAACCTGTCATTAGTACCTCATTCGGTGACAAGAGCGGGTGATTCTCTGGCTCTGATTCCTGGGAAGGGGTGAGGGGCGCGCTGTGCGGGGTGCACAGGAAGGAAAACGCAGTTATCTAAGTGCCACTTATACGGCAAAGTTCCAGGGGCTGGGGGGGGGGGGCTCCTAAGGGCTGAAGGCTGGTCTCGAACTCCTCCTCTGACGGACCGTGTGACCCTGAGCAAGTCATTTCAGCTCCCGGTGCCCGGGCGGCCCAGAAGCTCCCAGGGTGAAGAAGGGGCAGAGCTCCCTGTAAAGGGCGCTTCCTCCCCAGGAGCCTCGGCTCCGCCTGGGTTACAGTCACCCCGTGGCCTGCTGGCATTGGGTCCGGCGTATTAGTAACGGTAGTGCCGTTACACCCGCTGTCATATATAGTGCTCCCGTTATTCCTGACAGCTGGGAGGTGCGTCAGTGTGTCACAGCAATTAGACAGTGCGCACAGAGCACACCGCCACAGAGACGGGCCCAACCCTGGGGGTGCAAAGGAAGCGAAGCCCAGCCCCGAACCTCAGGGGCCCGCGGCCGACGGCGGCCACCCAGCAAGGGGGCTCGGGGCGGGGGCCGACTCCCAGCTCTGCCCGTGTGACCTGCGCAAGTTACTGCCATTTGAGGCAGGGCTGGGTGATCGCTGACTCTGTCAGTCCCTCCTCTTCCCCAGCTCCATCCCTTTCTGTCTCTGTCTCTGTCTCTGTCTCTGTCTCTCTCTGTCTCTCTGTCTCTCTCTCTGTCTCTGTCTCTGTCTCTCTCTGTCTCTATGCATCTCTCTGTCTCTGTCTCTCTCTGTGTCTCTGTCTCTCTGTCTCTGTCTCTGTCTCTCTGTCTATCTGTCTCTCTCTCTCTCTCTGTCTCTCTCTGTATCTCTCTCTGTGTCTCTGTCTCTCTCTGTCTCTATGCATCTCTCTGTCTCTGTCTCTGTCTCTGTCTCTATGCATCTCTCTGTCTCTGTCTCTGTCTCTGTCTCTATGCATCTCTCTGTCTCTGTCTCTGTCTCTGTCTCTGTCTCTGTCTCTCTCTGTCTCTATGCATCTCTCTGTCTCTGTCTCTGTCTCTGTCTCTATGCATCTCTCTGTCTCTGTCTCTGTCTCTGTCTCTCTCTCTCTCTCTCTTCTCTCTCTCTCTGTCTCTCTCTCTCTCTCTCTCTCTCTCTCTGTCTCTCTCTCTCTGTCTCTCTCTCTCTGTCTCTCTCTCTCTCTCTCTCTCTCTCTCTCTCTCTCTCTCTCTCTGTCTCTCTCTCTTCTCTCTCTCTGTCTCTCTCTCTCTCTGTCTCTCTCTCTCTCTCTCTCTCTCCTCTCTCTCTCTCTGTCTCTCTCTCTCTCTCTCTCTCTCTCTCTCTCTGTCTCTCTGTCTCTCTGTCTGTCTCTCTCTCTCTCTCTCTCTTTCTCTCTCTCTCTGTCTCTCTCTCTCTCTCTCTGTCTCTCTGTCTCTCTCTCTCTCTCTGTCTCTCTCTCTCTCTCTCTCTCTCTCTCTCTTTGTGTCTCTATGCATCTCTTTGTGTCTCTCTGTCTCTCTCTCTGTCTCTGTCTCTCTCTGTGTGTCTCCGTCTCTGTCTGTCTCTTCCCCTTCAGGCTTTGACTGATCCCCTGCCCCAGAGCAGGGGTGAGGGAGGATGGTCTGCCAGAGACCAAGTGAGAGTGAGTGGCCGGTGTCCACTTCCTTCCTCCCCCCCCCCCTTCTGTCAGAGGCAAGGGGCAGGTCCTGAAGCGCTTCTCTCAGGCTCCAGCCTTTGATGTCCCTGGCCCGGAGCAGCCTCACCTCAGGGCCTTCTGGGAGCTCCAGCCCACGGGTCATTTCAACCGGGGAGGGGGAGGGGGGGGCAACTTCCCCTGAGAATCTGGAGAAGAAAGTTAGTTGGGATTCTTAAAATAGAAAACAAAGTGTCGCTGGGGAGTCACGTGAGGCGATTTATGGGAAGCGCTTTGACAGATTCAAAGCCTGGAGCCTGATATGAGGCAGCGTTGCTCCTGATGTCATGAACCCTGATCTAGGAGCTGGAAGCAGGTCCAGGCCCAAAGCCTTACCGAAGTGAACGAGAGCGTCACCCCCCCCCCACGTGGAAGGAGGGATCTGGCCCCCTCGGAGGGACCCCAACTTCCCTTGGCTCCCCAGCCCCTCTGGAGAAGTGAATTCTCCAATTCTCCCCCTTTCCCTCCACTGGCTCCTAGTTTTCTCCTGGGCCAAGCATAGCAAGGCTGCTACCCGCCCCCCCATGTGATGGATCTCTGGCTGTGGGAAGAAAGCTCTCCTGCCCCCTCCCCCTCCCCTCTTCCAGACTATCGCCAGCCTCAGCGTCTCCCATGGACCCGTGTACCCAGAAGCCTTTTCTGCGGCTCCTCTGGGGTCTCTCGGCAGCGGGACGGAAGCCCACCCTCCCGGGATCCGGCCGAGCCAGAGAAAAGCAAGGCTAAAGCTTGCAGGGCTCCGGACCGACCCAACGTTCCCGTGTCCTTCTCGGCTACCTCAGACCACACTTAGATCTCCAGACCATCTCTGTGCGTGAAGCTCCCGGATGTTTCCGGGCAGAAAAGAGTTGGTTGGAGGATAGATTGCTGATAGTGGAGTAGGAGAAGAGGCTGGACATGGGGGGGGTGGCGGACCTTGAACGTATTCAGGCGGAGGGAAAGGAAGATAAGAAGCCGATATTAGGCACCCACTGTATGCCAGGCACTGTGTGAGCACTTCACACAGTCAACCACCAAAGGCCGCTGATCGTTTTTGGAGAGAGAAATGACTTTGGAAACTTCAGCTCGCTGTAAAAATGTGATTCTTGTGATTACTGGTCAGCTAGAGTCGAGAAGGGAAGGAGGAGAGGACATGATGGATCGCCTGGGTCACGGACCCCGAAGTGTCCCAGGAAGGAAGTCACACAAGGCTGCGGATGGGCCCAAAACATGCCGTGGTGCCTGTCGTGGTGCCGGGGCTCTCCTGCCTCTGCAGGAAGGAAAGAGGAAGGAACAGGGACCTGAGGAAGTCCGGGAGAGGACCACGTCGGGGAGGAGCGCGGGGGAGAGCGTGGCCCCGGGACAGGAGGGATCCGTCCATCAAAGCTCCAAGGCTCGCCTTCCCATCGGCCTGTCCGGGCCCTCGTGGGGGGGGAGGGCCGGACTGACTGGGCAGAGTCCGCCTTCAAACCTCCAGCTTAGGAAGAACACGACGGGCCTTCCAGGACCAACGGCTGCAGCCGTGGCAATGCCTCTTGTTTCTACGGGATTCTAAAGCACAGAAGCACTATGAGCCTCAGGACCCCCACTTTACAGATGAGGAAACTGAGGTTCTGTGACGTTAACAGCTTGTCCAAGGCCACAGAGGTAGTGAGCGAGGGGGTGGCCCGCCATCCCCCTCTCGGAAGTAGCGGAATGGGCCCCAGACTTGACCCTCACAAGTTCTAGGTCCCGGTACTGGGCTGCTACTAACTCTCCATGAGCCCATTTGGGTTTTGTTTTTTGACAGATACTGGAGTGTTTTCCCTTTTCTTCCCCAGCTCACCGATGGGGAAACTGAGGCAAATGGGCAGACTGACTCGTCCAGGGTCACACAGCTAATGAGATAATAAAGCCTTCAAGCCGGGGCTCCATCCCCTGCAGCGCCACCTCGCTGCCCCATTACCTACCAGCTTGCTGACCGGGACTTAATCAATTATTCCTTGATTTCCTCACTTGTAAAATTAAATATATATTAAATCTTATATCCTCACTTGTAAAATTAAATATATATTAAATCTTATATCTATATATATCTCTATCTATCTATCTATCTATCTATCTATCTATCTATCTATCTATCTATCTAATTATCTGCCTACCTGTGTCTCTCTATTTATCCATCCATCCATCCATCCATCCATCTACCTACCTACTTACCTACCTGTCTATCTATCCATCCATCAAGTATCCATCTTACTTACCTGTCTGTCTGTCTGTCTGTCTATATCTATATCTATCTATCCATCTACACTCTCGCTCCCTATTTAAATTTAAGGGGAGCGCTTTCCAAAGGCCCGATGATGATGTGAACTATGACTAATACGGGAGCGATGGGGAACTCAAATGGCTTGGGTGGTTCTAATAAGCGACATTGCTCTTAATGGTTGACAAAGTGCGCGGCTCATTACAGGGAATCTAAGCGCTTAACAAATGCTCCTTGACTGATTGATTGACAGTCTCCAGCTCCCCTCTGGGCCTGCATTCTGTCTTGTTTCATCCTCATTTGCATATGTGCCCTGTCTCTCCTTCCTTCCCTAGGCCCCCTCCCCATACGGAGGGTCCTTAATGGCTGTTGGCTTAATTGGGGAATCGGATGCATCACCCATGGGCGGCCCCGGGAAGGCCCTTCTCCCAAGGGAGCTCCCTGTGGATCGGTGTCAGGCCCTCAAAGAGAGAACCAGGTTTTCCTTGTTTTCTCTGATTTATTAGCTCCCAATTCAGCTTAAAGTGAAAAAAAAAACATTTAAACCAAACTCAGGAATATTATATCTAAGATTTCTCCCAAAGGGCCTAAAAGAATCCCTCCAGAAAGGCAATCATTGAACCGAATTGGAGATACCGGGCAAAGGGCGGCTATTTATTTATTTACTTATTTTACCACAAAAGGCACATTTAAAGGCAAAGGCGCAGGAGCCGGTGGGGGGACTTTGAACATGAAGCTCTAACCCTAAGCCTTTGTGACACTTCTGTAGAAGGTAAATATTTCCGGGAAGCTCGCGGGACCTCCAAATGGCTAATTCATATTTGTCTTAGATAGATCCTGTCCAATTTGTGAATTCTAGCTCATCTGCTCAGCCAGATTTCAGCTGCAGCCTCCTTCTGGCTGAGGGGCCTTCTCCCAATGGCTCTTCTGGAGCTCAGCCACCAGGGTCTGGCTCTAAAACCGCCAAGGCAGCCATGGGGGGGGGCGTCCATTCCTCAGGATCACTGCTCTGTCACCAGGGCTCAGGGGGGCAGAGGAGGAGCGGAGGGACCTGAGGTCCGCTCTCGCCTTCATCTACTCACACACATTCTTCCTGCCAGGAGTGGGAGGTTTTCATAGATTAAAGGGAGTGGGACAGTGAGTTCCCGCCCCAGCTCCCACTCTTTCTTGCTGGATCTCCAAGGGAGAACTTGTATTGACCATGTCCCCACTCAAAGCCATCCTCAAAGAGACCAGAAGCTGTCTCCCTCCTGGATTCTGCTTGATCCCCCCCGGATCTCTATTTGGTTCCCCCTGGATTTCTGTTTGGTCCCCCCTGGATCTCTGTTTGGTTCCCCCTGGATTTCTGCTTGGTCCCCCCCTGAATCTCTATATGGTTCCCTCTGGATCTCTATTTGGTCCCCCCTGGATTTCTGCTTGGTCCCCCCCTGAATCTCTATATGGTTCCCTCTGGATCTCTATTTGGTCCCCCCTGGATTTCTGCTTGGTCCCCCCCTGAATCTCTATATGGTTCCCTCTGGATCTCTATTTGGTCCCCCCTGGATTTCTGCTTGGTCCCCCCCTGAATCTCTATATGGTTCCCTCTGGATCTCTATTTGGTTCCCCCTGGATTTCTGCTTGGTCCCCCCCGGATTTCTGCTTGGTCCCCCCTGGATCTCTATTTGGTTCCCCCTGGATTTCTGTTTGGTTCCCCCTGGATTTCTGCTTGGTCCCCCCCGGATCTCTATTTGGTCCCCCCTGGATCTCTATTTGGTTCCCCCTGGATCTCTGGCTTGATCACTTGGCCCAGGCATTAGTCACTGTAGCAGTTTTTCATTTTGCCTGTGCTACAGCACACATGTGTCCCTTCCACAGAGCCAAAGCATGTATGGCCAATCCGCACATGGCTTGTGTGTGTGTGTGTGTGTGTGTGTGTGTGTGTACACACACACACACACACACACACGGTGGGGGTGCAAGGGCAGACTGGTGGTTCCCTTTTCACTCTGCTCTGGAGAAGCAGCTTTGGAAATAGGGAAACGGCTCAGTCCCCAGGCCCATGGCTTCTCCCTTTTCATGAGGAGATGAAAGGAAATGGCTATTAAGATCTTAAGAGACCATGAGATTGGCTGGCCAAGGTGCCCTGTGGGATATGTGTTCAGGGATGCACGTGAGTGAATAATTACATTAAATCTAAAAGGGAAAAGGGTCCGGCGTCGCCCAAAATATGTCAGGTGAGAGACAAGTCAGCCAACGGCCTCTGGGTCAGGGGAGCAAATAACTGGGGACGAAGGCAGGCCGGCAGTGGGGCCCCAGGCTGGGGCCTGGAGAGGCTGGGAATGTGGGGGAGACCACAGAAGGCCGTGCCAGGCAGAGTGGGAGCCCCGCTGGTGATTAGCATAATTGGACTTCGGGCGTGATGGGAAAGAAATAGCGATGAATTATTTAAACACCAGCTCTCCGCACAGGCACGGATGATTCAGAGCTGGAAAGGAGAAGGGAGAGGGCGATGAGAATAATGAGGAGGATGGAGGCTGTGCTCCCCAGGAGGCTCAGTGGGCCGGAGCTGAGCGGCGCTGAGGGCTTTGCAGCCTCCCTGGGACTCTGAGGTCTTGGGGCCTCTATTAGATGGATGAAGTTCAACCTCTGACTGTCTGACAGCAGAAATGCTGTTCTCACGGATTCCGAGGAGGTCCCAGAAACGCCGTCTCCGCGCGGGGACTCTTGTTTTTCTCATGACAAAGCCCTTCTTTGGTGTCTGGCCAGACCCCAGGATGTGGCCGACGTATCAGCAGAAAGCGTCCTGTTGTTACGGTCACAATCCTGTGACGGAGCAATGGCAGCCAAGAACCTGAGAAAATGGAAACTGGGAGGTCACGTGTGGCAGGTCACATAGGGCAGCCCGTCCTTAACAGAGGAGGGGGCTTTAGAACAGAGAAGATCAGTGACCTTGGACATTAGAGCTGAAAAGATCCAGGAGAAGCCCATTTCACATGGGAGTCTCCAAAAAGAGATAGCTGAGATCAGAGCACTCTGCATCCACCAAATTAAATGATGTCTATGACTATATTATCTCTCTGCACTTCGTTTCTCTCTCTCTCTCTCTCTCTCTCTCTCTCTCTCTCTCTCTCTCTCTCTCTCTCTCTCTCTCTCTCTCTCTCTGTCTCTGTTTCTCTCTCTCTCTCTCTCTCTCTGTCTCTCCTCTCTCTCTCTCTCTCTCTCTCTCTCTCTCTCCTCTCTCTCTCTCTCTCTCTCTCTCTCTCTCTCTCTCTCTCTCTCTCTCTCTCTCTCTCTCTCTCTGTCTGTCTCTCTGTCTCTCTGTATCTGTTTCTATCTCTCTTCCCCCATCTTTCTCATTTCTATTTGTCATCTCTCCATCTCTGTCTCTCTCCCCATCTTTCACATCTCTCTTTATTAATTTATCATCTCCTTCTCATCTTATTTCCTCTCTTTGTCTCTGTTTCTCTCCCCTCCCCTTCCTCTCCCTCCCTCTCTCCCCACAAATATGTTCACATTTTGCTGCTCATCCACAATTAAAGCAAAAGGCTCTTTTGAAAAGCCAGTGATCAGAGTAGGAACAGAACATTTCCTCTTTGGCCTGGGACCCACTCTCCCAGCCTCCAGGTAGATAAGGAATCTTTCTGGTGAGAGAAGGGCCCCCGGGGGGATTTTGGCCGGGGAAGGGACAGTTCAGTTTGGCTCTGCCACCTGGGACAGGTTTCTAAAGCAAGCCTCAAAGTCGCCGCTCTAGTCTGAGGGAGGAGACACTGTGCAAAAACTGTGCTCACAAAATCAATGAAACGAAGCAGGCTCAGCTGGCAATAATCAACATAGGGAAGAAGGGATTGGGAAAGGTTTTTTGGTCAACTCAGTTTTGATCTGGAACTCAAAAACATGAAGTTTCAGGTCTGGATTCTCTGCTGCTTTCTTTCCCTAATGAAAGGGAAATCCATTCCCAAAGTTTAAGTTATGGAGGCTTCTTCTCTCCAGAAGATTCCCCTCTAGGGCCCACTACATACAGAGCACAGGATGGCCAGTCAGCAAAGTAGAGGCTGCGGAAAATCAGTTTGTCATCGTGCCTCTTAGCTGCTGCTTACCGGCTGGGCGTCCCCGGCCTCTTTCTGACTTAAGTATAGAAAGTCACCTTTGACTTTTGGAAACCCCTAAGCGACAATGAATTTCCCCTTCTGAAAAAAGTTAAAGTCTGACTGGGGATGAGCCTGCATGGGGTGTTGGGTTGAAGTTCCACATTTTTTACTCTGGATCCACGAAAAGGAAGGGAGGGGAAGTGGGGAACGAGCGTGATGGAGAGAAGTCTCAGCATGGCTTTGCCTCCATGTGCATCCTTAGCTCCAGCTTTTGTCTCTGTTATAAAAGAGTGACAGAAAAGGCTTTCACAGTTCTGAGGTATCTTGGGCAGAGAAGAGGGCTGATCTGAGCCCAAAGGGATCTGAGACCCTGAAACATCCAGTGTCGGCTCAGGGAAGGGCTTCAGCACATAGAACATCGAAGCTCAGAGCGGGGAGGATGGCTAGAAGAACAGCTCGCATTTATAAGAGTACTCGTGCTCCCACTCAAGCAGTTGTACCCATTATAGCCCTGAGCTGCCTCCCCGTCACATGCTGAGAGCTTATCTAGAACATTCCTGATTCTATACAGGAGGAAATTAAAATCCAGAGGGAGAAGGGCTGAGCGGAATGGCCAGTGAGAAAGAACCAGAATCGTTCAATCAACAAATGATGCTTTATGTAATTCTGAGGCTCCGAAGCTACTTCCCCAATCCTGACTCTCAGAGGCCGAGTCTGGTGGCTACACCTCACCCCATGAGTCTAGGGGCTAGAAGGGGGGAGGGGCTTCCCCCTGGTTTGCTTCCTCCCCTGATTATTTACCAGTCGATAGCGAGGAATCGGCCGGACATAAGTAGTTTTGAGTAAAAGCTGGCAGTCTTCAGCCCCTCTCCCCCAGAGCGGAGGGAGGAGGGGGATTCAGCACAGAGCCTGTTTTCTTCCCTTGGAGCTCCTCTTCAAGGTATGAGGAGCCTTTAATTTGCCATTTGCCTTTAATTGGCCTTTCCTCATTACCCTCAGCCCATGGTTGGCTGCCCATACAGATACTGCTACCAGCAGAAGCCACTGCCAGAATGGAGGAGAGAAGGCCTTCAAACTTCCCAAGAGCCTCCTCTGGTTATGGGGGTCATAGGGAGGGAGGCGGCATGTTCTCCTCCTACTCCCCCCTCCCAAGCAATTCCATCCCAGGGGCTTGACTGCAGGCTGGAAGCACAGACCTTCCAGATGCTCCGGTCCTTGGTTCTTGTTCTTCCGTAAGCCCTAGAGCGCGGGGCCAGCGAACGCATTTGTCACCGAGCTAGAAACCCCTCCCTCGGTGGGAGTACACGGTGCTTCCACTCTGGTCCTCCCCTCTGATTCACTGAAGCGGCTGAGATGAGGAGGTATCGGGGCAACCGCATCATTGGGATGATTTTATGGATGGACCCAATCAGTCTCCATCTTTACTTTTATGGATGGACTCCGTCAATCTCCAGCCTTAATTTAGTCTGAAACTGTTTGAGGTTCAGAAAACTCAGCTCATCTCACCAGCCAGAGGGGATGGAAAGAGGAAAATAAATTATCCCTCTGCCTCTGAGCAAAGAATACAAGAATGCGCCTACTATGTGCCAAGGGCTTTACAGATGTGCTCTCACGTGACTCTCACGCCACCTCTGGAAGGAAAGAATCATAGTCATCCCCATTTAATTGTTGAGCAAACTGAGGCAGACAGAAATCAAATGCTCAGAATGACAGTTAAGGCCCAGTTGGAACTCTGGTTTTCTTGACTCCAGTGGCTCTACCCACTGTACTACTCAGCCTCTTCTAAAAAAAGAACTTTCTTTTCTGTAATCTTCCAGGAATAATAGAGAAAAGAACTGAGAAAGTGCTTTCTCTTGTCTTCCAGGAAGAGAAAGAAAAGCAACAAGATGCAAGCTTGGAAGAACAGCCGCCTTCAGCTGTTTTCACCACAGTCAAATCAGACACGAGATGTGTGAAGAGCCTAGAACGTAGTCAGGCCATTGCTGTTGTTATTATTAGCCGAGCCCACCTCGTGTCCCCTCGCCCACTCAGCTCCTTCTCCTACCGTTGGGCAGCAGTTTTACATTTGCGGCTCCTTGAGATCTGAAGGCTAGAGCCTTCATTATTCCGATGGACAACTGGTTTTGAGTTAGCAATAGAAAGCTGCCCCCCAACAATCAAGCCCGTCACAGGGCTCTTTAGGGCCGACCCTCATCCTCCCTGAGTTAAGGAGGGTGCCCCTTTCCTCCCCAGTTCCCAATAGCTACAGGAACTAGGAATCAAGGCTTAACTGATTGAACCAGGTCCAACTAGAGCTCCTTGGAACTTTTTCTTGTATCAGGCCCTTTGTAAATCTGTTCTCTTCCCTTGGGGACCACAGGACCTCAAATCTGGGTGACCCCACTGATTCCAGTGCCTTTGCAGATGAGGAAGCGATGACCCGGAGACTTCAGACCTGTTCAAGGTCACTCAGCTCCCCAAAAGTCAAGCCAAGGTCCCAGAGATTGTGCTCTGTCTCTTGAGAAAAGTCATCCCGAGGGGCTGCCCTGTCTCACGGCTTTGGGCCTGGTGGATGCCCTGCTGAGTCCCCCCTCTCTCTTCAGCTACCTCTCAAAGCGGCCATGGGGATGGAAGTTCGGTTTTCATGGAAACCCTGCTCTTCCAGGCACAGGAGGGATATTAGGGGTGCATAGGAAATGAGGCTGGAGCTTCCCGAATGAGGTTAATGGAGCATTAAAAGATGGCTGCACATTCTGGTGTTATCACACCATAAATCAGCCCTCCCCTTAATGGCTGGGCCCCGGCCCAGGCGGCTTTAGCCCAGATGTTGCTACTAACCCCGTGAGAGCCTGTGTGGAGCCTTTCCCCTCTGCCAGCTCTCTGGGTACAAAGTGAAGGGCCCAGCCTGGGGCTCTCCAAAGTCTCCTAAGACTTGGGATTCTCTGGGACAGAGTTTGGGGAAGAGCCTGGACCTGACATCCGGAGGCCCAAGCTTTGTTCCCACTGGGGCAGTTCTCGGGCAGCTCGAAGCCCAGTGATTGCTTTTGTAAAACAGGACCATGATGCTCTCGCAGGAGACTATAACGGGAAAGCAAAGCCTCCCGGAGGTTATTCGGCCCTTCTCACAGCTACTGCTCTGAGTGATCCCTGTTCCCTGCAGAATCTCCAAGGTCGAAGGCGCAGGGGCTCCAAGACCAGCCCACTGTGGAGCTAGAACCACTGCCCCCCACTAGTGGCTCATCCACGCAGCGAGGAGTCCACCCTCTCCCGCCCACTGCCGAAATGCCTCTTGTGTTTTCATAGGATCGTAAATTTAAAGCTGGAAAGAGCCTTTGGATCCATTGCATCCATCCTATTCTTATTTGAGAGAGAGAGAAACTGAGGCCCGGGGACACTGATTGCTTATGGCTGCAAGATAGCAGCGACCTGACTGACACGCCAGTGGGGCCACTCCAGGGAAGCAGCAGGCCCGCGGGCAGCCCGTGTGTGCTCATTGTTTGGATCCTGAATCCAAGGAGAAAGAACATGGAAGGATCTCCCTTGTTCTTTGTCTGGGCCCTCTCACACACACAGGAGCCTAGGTAGCAAATCCCACAGGACTGACTGAATTTGGACAGTTCATTTCCCCCTTTATGAGTGAGGGGGCTGATGAGAACCTGCCCCCAAAGCCCTTCGGGCTTCCTTCTGGCCTCTCCAGTCCCCAGGGGCAGTCACTCATTCCTGTGACAGCCTCCATTTAGGACTCTGGGCAACGAGGTTGACACTCGGAGCCGTGGCCTGGTCCGGATGACCGACCGTGGCGTCCCACCCCCATCCATTCGGGAAGAGGAAGTTCAGGAGTGGAGAACGGACCTTCCCCAGTGACCTCCAGGCTGACTCCTCTGTGTCTGAGCCACTAACAAGGAGGACGACAGGGATGGGCGAATCACTGGCAAGTGCACGATGTGCATGGAAGCTCTCTGCTGCATCTCAAAGGCACGGAGGTCTCTGGGAAGGGAGCAGTCTGTTCCTCTCCGGGACGACTGCAGCTCCCAGTCAAAGATACAGGCCCAGAGGAGGCAGAGTGGAGGGGCCGGGTGCCTGGAGTCCCCCCTTCTCTGTGTCAGCCTTTAGAATCTGGGCCACAGACTCTAATCCCTCATCTAAAAAACATGAGCTCACTTTGTTCTGAAGCCTGATAAATCTCCCGGTTTATGAGACTATTAATTGCAACTGAAGAAGGCTCATGATCCAACATTTGCATATAAAATAAGACCCCAATCACGTATTTGCATGTGTTATTGTCCAAGGCCCACTTGCTTTAATGGAATGGAACTAGGCATGTGGCGAATTAGGATTTAATGCTTCGGACTCATTTTGCAAACGGGGGCAGAAGTAGGAGTCAGGGCTCTGGGTCCTCTCCGCACTGGCCAGCAGTGTCTCCACATAGGCACACATGGCGGCTCTCCAGAGTCTGCACGCCACTGGCCATCGGATGTGGCCCGGCCTGGGAAGAAAGATTCAGTGGGTTCCGGGAGAAGAAATTCTCCTAATTTAGTTGGTACCAGGTGAAGAAATTCTCTCTGCTAATCCAGTGGGTCACTTTTTCTTCAACTCCTGGATTAGGAGAATTCATAGAGATAGAAATGGGACGTACAAGATCCTAGGTCAGGATCATCATGGGTCATAACAAAGCCAAAAAACACTCAAAAGACTTCTTCATTTTATTAATTTAAAAAATAATTTAATAATAATGAACACACTAAAGTCAGATAGGAATGGCGTTTGAATGGGGGCCAGGGGACACTTACATAACATGACACTGGGCAGTGGGTTGGGTGCCTGTGGCCTAGAGTCCTGAGAAGTCAGGTGGCTTGCCCAGAAACGCACAGCCAGTATGGCAGCAGGTCACACTGAGGCATGAGACTTCGAGTCAAGACTTTAAGCTCTGCCTCCGGGGCTTGGCAATAGGATGCTCAGCAAGTCACTAACTTCCCTCCCAGAATCCTCATCTGTAAAATGATATAGCGTCTACCTGATAGGGTTGTTGTGAGGGCCAAACAAGAGGGCAATTAATTTGTG